>NC_046157.1:84427385-84504885 GCF_011064425.1 Rattus rattus | reverse complement strand
TGATAGTTGAAGACAAATAGCAAAGCTGGAAGACTCCCCTACCTGAGTCTGGGGCATGAACAGCTCCCAGACCTGCATGACTTTGAAGAGGTATGAACTTACTGTCCAAATGGAGATGTGTGGCAAGTGTCAGAGACCAGCTATGTAACCAAGCCCTCTCCAAAATGACTTTGTCCGTGCTTGGTGTGGCTGACAGAAAGAAGGGAGGAACATGTTTCCCCCGTGGGTCAGAAATTATACTCAGGTTATTTGTGGACTGGGGTTTTGCTATTGTTGTTGTTTTGTTTGTTTTTTGAGATTATGGTCTCCCACTCTAATTCAGAATTGCCTCAAACTCATGGTAATCCTCCTGCCTCAGTCTCCCCAACTAAGTGTGCCACTGTGCCTGGCTCACACAGCTTTCTTTAGATAGGCAGCACTATAGCTGTGAGTAGGCCAGGGACATGAGGGCCACGAAGACAGGGGGCCTGACAAGACAGCACAAAGCGACAACAGCTGGAGCAGGCCTGGGGTGGAGGACCAGTGTTGCATCATCTGAAGGTGCTGCTGAGTATGCACTGTGGACATTTGGGCTCCTCCCTACCTTCACTAACAGGTACCATGTGGGTCGCCCTTCTTGTTCGTACATCTACAGACTGATACCTAGCGATGGAGTTCCTCAAAGAATGTCCCCAAGTGTTTCAGATAAACCCTGTGCTGGCAGGTTAGATGAGTCCGCTGCCCTGATTATGTTGTCTTAACTGTCAAATAACAACCCAGAGTCCTTTGCAGTTCAGTAATGTGGTTGGCTATTTGTATCCTGGTTGTATGTCTGAAGAAACGGTAGAGGAGTCAAGTCCAGTGTGCTTACCCCCTGACAGTTTCAAAAGCACTGGAGAGCAAGAGAGGTCAACAAGTCCCAACCATGGGCTTCTGGACAAGCGAACAATCTCTTTCTCTCCTCCTCCCCACACGCCATGAGATTTGCTGATGTGTGCAGGTTCCATTTCCAGGGCTGGCTTACGATGGTGCGAGAAGATATATTAGTCATCTTCAAAAGGAAGAGAACTGACGGATGAGTATGTGTATTAAATGGGAATTTATTAGACTGCCTTGCAGGATGTGGTCCCACTAGTCCAAAACTGGCTGCCTCCGCATGGGAAGGGGGAAAGCCAAGAATCCAGCAGTTGTTCTGCCTGGATCTCTTGGCAGTCCCAGTCTGCTGCTGTATCCTAGATGGTCCCTGGAGAGATACGGCCATCTTCGTCAGTTAGAATCCTGAAGAAGCTGGACTTGATACCGACCACAGAAACATGACAGATGAACTTGCCACCAAGAGTAGGAGCAAGCAGGTACACACCAAACACTCCCTTCTTCCATATCCTTTTTTTTTTTTTAAGATTTTATTTATTTATTATATGTATGTATGTGAGTACACTGTAGCTGTCTTCAGACACCAGAAGAGGGCATCAGATCCCATTACAGATGGCTGTGAGCCACCATGTGGTTGCTGGGATTTGAACTCAGGACCTCTGGAAGAGCAGTCAGTGCTCTTAACCGCTGAGCCATGGCTCCAGCCCCTTCCATATCCTTTTAAGTGGCTGCCACCAGAAGGTGACAGATTCAGAATGGGTCTTGATGCTTCACATACTCTGATAATCTGATGAAGAAAATCCCTCAAAGGAGTGCCCAACATCTTGGGGTTTAGTGGATTCCAGATGGGGCCAGGTCAACAACCAAGATTAGCCACCAAAAGAAGACACACACACACACACACACACACACACACACACACACAAACAAAAAACCTGCATGTCCCCAGACTGTGTCAATACTGAGAGCTTGTGGTGTCAGACACAGAGCTGATCTGAACTGTGGTTCTTCTAATCTCTTCCTCAACTGTAGATCTGATGGGCATCTCTCACGTCTCATCCCCGAGAAGTATGTCCCTGCTTTGACACAGTAGCTACGGGGCGTGAGAGCCACTGAGGCTAAAGTACTCTGAAACCCACTTACAGAGACTAATGCAAAGAACATTGAGTCAGTGCCACCGTTACCTGCACACAGACAGTTGCAGCCTGCAGCACTGACAGTTGCATAAACAGATTACGGTCCTTTTCCTGTTAGGGAAGCTACTAAGAACATGAGAATTGACTTTCAGGCAGGAAACTGTATTTTCTCTGTGTAAAACCTTTGTGTAACATGAGGGGCAGTATACACGTAGTTTTATGTCAACTTGAAACAAACTTAAAGTCATCTAAGAGGAGGGAACCTTAATTAAGAAAATGCCTCCATGGGGTTGGGGATTTAGCTCAGCGGTAGAGCACTTGCCTAGCAAGCGCAAGGCTCTGGGTTCGGTCCCCAGCTCCGAAAAAAAGAAAAAAGAAAAAAAAAAGAAAAGAAAGAAAGAAAATGCCTCCATAAGATTGGGCTGTAGGCAAGACTAGAGGACATTTTCTTAAATGATTAATAATTTTCTTAATCTGATCAATAGAGATGGGCCAGTCCACTGTGGGTGGTGCCATCCCCTGGGCAGGTGGTCCTGGGTCCTATAAGAAAGCAGACTGAGCAGGCTGTGCTTGCAGGCCAGCAAGTAGCACTCCTCATGGCCTTTGCATCAACTCCTGCCTCCAGGTTCCGGGCTTGTCTGAGTTCCTGCTCGGACTTCCTTTGATGACGAACAGCAGAGTGGACATGTAAGCCAAGTAAACCCTTTGCTTCCCGACTTGCTAGTAACCCTAAGGAGGCAAGGTGGCTCAGAAGATATAGATGCTTGCTGATAAGCCGTCACATGAGTTTGATCCCTAAGACCCACAAGGTAGAAGGTGAAATCTGACTCCTGCAAGCTGTCCCCTAACCTTCCTATGTGTACCAGAGCATGCATGTACACAGACATACAAAATAGATGTATATTAAAATATGTATATGTATTAAAATATATTTCAATTTCAAAGATAAAAAAATAGTAAAATACCATTTGCACAGCTACCAAACTTTGGCTTTGTTACGGAAAACAGCCTGCATCTGACTCCAAGGCAACTAAAACAAAATCTCAAAGACCCTAGGAACCTCGTACCACCTCATGGTCTAATACCGGACAGAACAGCATTCTCTAAGACGTGGAAACACACATATCACCAGATGGGCACAGAGACCAGTGGGAATAGCTTGCTAGTGTTTTAGTTGCTGTTCTATTGTATTTAGTGAATGAGAATTCCTAACGGTTTTCACCTGCTAGTCACTGACAGTGCCTGGTCCTAAAGAGACCAAGTGTCAAGGTAGGAGAGCTAGCTCGATTGGTAAAATGCTTGCTTTACAAGCATGAAGACCTGAGTTTGAACCTCAGAATTCACATTTGTGATGTGCGCTTGTCATCCAGCCCTGGAAGATGGGAACAGGTGGCCCCCTGGGGCCAGCCTACTTTGTGAGCTTCAGGTCAATGAGAGACGCCATCTCAAGAATCAGGGTGGACAGTTCCTAAGGATTGACAACTGAGGCTGTCCTCCGAGTTCCGCACACATACAGACATGACTTTACACACACCGTCACAAGCCAGGGGAAAGCTAAGTGTGCTGCTGAGTATCCAGTGGCTCAATAGATAGAGACCAGCTCTGATGCCAGGGAACTCAGCACACACATGCACACATGCATGCATGTGCACATACGCGCGCGCACACACACACACACACACTCACACACATCACTCACACACAGAAGCATGCACACACACACATGCACACCCACACAAACATGTACGGAAGCATATGTGCATGCACATGGATCCATGTACATGCATGCGCACACACACACAAAAATACACAGAGAAACACACACACACACACACACACACACACACACACACGCGCATGCACACAAGCTCCCTGTCATGTCAATGGAGGCTGCAGGCAGGAGAGAGCAGCAGAGGGAAGAGGCACAGACTCCCGCTTGTGCTGAGGGAGCTTTCCCAGACTACAAGGAGCCTCTCTGGGCATAGGCAGGGAAATTCTGACCCAAGAATAAACCATCACAATCCAGTAGCCAGTATCACAACCTGACATGAATAGAATATTGAAAGCTTGGGCCCCAGATTAAAGGTACTATTTGAGTAAGTTCTAGAAACCTTGGGAAATGGGCCTAGCTAGAGGAAGCAGGCAACGGGGGTCATGTCCTTGGGAATTTTGTCTTTTTCTGGTCCCCTTTCTCTCCCTCCTTGTCCCACATTGCTTCTGTGACCTCCGTTACTCTGCCTCACCATGGGCCGATAAGCACAGAGCCAACGACTACAGACTCTAAAACCTTAGGGACTATGAACTGAAATAAATCCCTTCTCGCTTGAAATTATCCTCATTTTAAACTGTACTGTCCAATAGGAAAGTGGCTACCAAATGACTTCCCGGAGTAGCACAGCCCAAGAGAACCTTCTGTGATGGTGGAGAGGTGGCTAGGGTAATGGAGAAACAATGTTTGATTCTACTTAAACTCAGATGTCCTTTAGGCTGCATGTAGCTAGCAGCTATGGTGTGGGAGAGCAGTTTCCAAAGAGCCAGCAGTTTCTTGGACCTGTCTTTCCCACTGGCTCTCTACGCACAATCGTGGGGACTGTGGACACAGCTCGTCTCCCACTTTCAGTCCTCTTCCACCCAACTTATCTAGAGTTTTCCAAGACCAAATATTATTTCTAATAACAGAGCTTTCTTGCTCCAGGTATAATTAACAGCCTCTCTGGGGAGAAGGTCTTACAGGCCAACAAATGGCCTATCCAAAGGTTTCAGAAATAATTTTTTAAAAATGCTTTGGAGTGGACGATGCAGGGAAATTAAGTAAGTATCAGGTTGGTTTGAGTAAGTTATCACATCTGCCCATGAGCTTCAGGGCGTATTTGCAGACGGCTTTTTTCCTGGGTCTAAAGAATGGACAAATTGTTAATAGGTGTGTTGGAAGAAAGGCCACCTCAGGGAACAGAATATTAATCAGGACTTCTCAAGAGTGCAGAGCAACCAAAACAAACCCAAACTGCCTTTTTACACACGCTCAGTTCCACGGTGAGGTCCAGTAGCATTTCCCAGATTTTAGTATGCATCTTGCATTTGCACACTCACGCAGGCTCCAGGGCTGGAGGACTGGCTGTGTGGTTAAGAACACTTGCTGCGCGGGTTGTGGTGGCGCACGTCGGTAGAATTTGCTGAAGGAGGCAGAGGCAGAAGGATCAGGAGTTCGAGGCCAGCCTGGGCTACACATTTAAAACAAACAAACAAACAAACAAAGCAAAACCAAAAAACACTTGCTGCTCTCGCACAGGACCAGAGTTTGGTTCCCACCACCGCATCTGGCATCTCATAAGCACCATAATGCCAGCGCATCTGACACACTCTTCCTGCGAGCATATGGGTAGACACTGAGGGGGGGAGGGGCTGGAGCCACTAGTCTCAGCTGGGTTGGAGCAGGGCCTGGATGGAGGCCTTAGAAGGCCCTAAGTCCACAGGCAGAAGCCAATCAGAGCAGTCACACAGCAAGTGATGGCCTCCACACTGAATCTCAGATCCACCTCAGCATGTCGAGAGCTTGATTCCCTTGAAATGAGCATTTGGAAACCTGCATCCTTCAAGGTATTCACATTGCTTAACAAACTCTCCCACTGCAACTAGTGATCAGCAGACCTCCAGGAGGTGTCACAATCTACCCACACTTAACAAAAGATCTTCTGCCTTGGTCAGTGTTCTGCTGCTGTGAAGGGACACCATGACCAAGTAACTCTTAGAAAAGAAAGCATTTAATGGGAGCAGAGATTTATCAGCATGACAGAAAAACACATGCAGGCTTACTGGAGATTCTTTCTCAAATAAAAGAATAAAGTAAAATAAATCTTTAAACAGAGGAGGATGAAAAGAAGGTTCTGTGGTTAAAAAGAACTTGCTGCTCTTCCGGAGGACCCACGTTCAATGCCCAGCACCCACATAGCAGTTCACAACCATCTCTAAGTGCAGGTGCAGAGGATCCAATGCCTCTTCTGACCTCCATATGCACTGTATGGACGTGGTGCACAGTACATACATGCAGGCAAAACACAAATACACGTAAAATGTAAACTAACGATTTGGGGGGGTTGGTTTTTGTTCCGTTTTTTGTTTGAGACAGGGTTTCTCTGTAAACCCTTGTCTGTCCTGGAGCCCGCCCTGTAGACCAGGCTAGCCTTGAACTCGTAGAGCTGCCTGCCTCTGCCCCCTGAGCACTGGGATTAAAGGCGTGACGACTATTTTACTTTCTGAAGTTTAACTTCTGCTACAGTAAGTCAATAGACATGACTCCAGACACAGAAGTGAGTTCTCACCTTTTAACAGTTACTCTGTGAGTTCAAAGCCAGTGTGATCAACAAATCGAGTTCCAGGATCACCAAGGTACACAGAGACACTCTGTCTCAAAAAACCAAAAAGAAAACTAGCCAATACACACACACACACACACACACACACACACACACACACACACACACACACACACATTTTTAAGAACAGAAGGATTGAAATTATATAAAATCACGTAAGAAATATTCTCAAACCATAAAGCAATCAGAAATCAGTAACAAAATATTAGAATAGCACAGCACAATAGATACAGAATGCAAGCCTGCAAACATTTTAAAATGTTCTACTATCCACAAAGGGAAAAGAAATCAGCAAGCCTGTTTATTCAGCCTGGCAAGGGCAAAGTTTTTTTTTTTCATGCCAAGTCTCTGACGGTTACCAGCGCACCCATAGGGAGCCGCAGCCCCTGGGGAAACACAACCCGACACAGCAAATTAATGCATAGTCAGCCATTGGAACAGCGCCGATTACTGAGTTGTCACTGTATCTTCCCTCAAAGGAGACACAACCTTACCTTATGACTGACAGGACTTTGGAAACCGCCTCCTGACACAGTGCCGAGTCACCAGTGGATGCTGCCAGCCTATCTTCAAACTCCGTCTCCCAGTACTAGAGAGCAAACCCTGTACTTCCAGCCACAGTTCCTACACTGGTCCACCACATGACGATGAGCACCTGCTGGCTACTCTGGTGTCCCGTGGTCTTCAGGCTACCATCCGGGACCAGCCTCTGCCCGCCTTCCCTACACAGGCACTAAGGACATGCGGGACATGAGGCCTGGGCCCATGGCAGTGTATGCCGTTTATATCACATTTTGCTTATCCTTTATTAGAGTTCATGTCATGGAGTTAAGCTACAGTTGCTACCCGAAACTTTGGTTACTGTTTTTATACGGAGTGGAAAAGTTTTTTCAGAAAATACTGTATCACTGTCACAGAACTGGACTCAGTAAAATATGTACATGTTTCAGAGATTTTTAAAAAATGAACTTTGCATCCTCCCTGGCCCCAAGCACTAGGGTCAAAGCTAGGATCACTCCCTTCCTCAGCCTTAGTGTACCCAAAGAAATAACAAATAAAAGCAGATATCCTAATAAGTGATCTGAACACACGAGTCTGGGCAGACACAGAACCTTCAAATTCAAACCCAAAGACAAAATCCTAAGGGAATTAAAACCAATCCAGTTAACTGCCACGCTCATAAAACTTCCAATCCCACTTTTAAAGCAATGGTAGCCGGCAAGGGTCTCAATTATTTCTCCTGTGGCTATGACAATACTGTGATGAAAGCCACTCATGAAAGAGAGGTTTGACCTGGCTCCCAGCCTAGGTTTCAGTCCATTGTGACAGGAAAATCATAGCAGTAGCAGAAGCGGCAGCAGCAGTCAGGAAGCAAACAAACCAACTTATCATTGATCTTTGCTCCTTCTTACACGAACTCCAGGATCCCAGTGTAGGGATGGTGCCGCCCGCAGTGGGAAGGTCTCTACACTTCAATTAACCTAACCACGGTAAGATCTTCCGGTGACTGCACACCTCGCTAAGGGGACCACCACCACTAGGCGCACCCTTCCACAGGCAGCCTTTTGCTCTACTGGAACCACAACTCAAACACACTCTCCCTTTGCCAAAGATGTCTCTGATCCATGGGGCTGCAACAGCTACATGAAGGTGGATAATTTACAAAGAATCTTTATTTCTTAGTTCTGAAGGCCTGAAGGTCAAAGGGCTATCCCTCCAGCAGGAACAGACCTTACTGACCATCTCCTAGCAGGAAAGCAAAGGACCACAGAAGAGGGACAAACCCACTCTTCTGAACCTACTCCCTTGAGAACACAGCATGAATCTGTGCAGAAGACGGAGCTTAGGGGCCTATCCACACAGCTACAACAGGAATTCCTCTCCGAATCGTAACTGAGATAACTAAAAAAGAAGATAATCCTGATTAGGAAACTGTTGTTGGAGTGAGATGTTCGGACAGCCCATCTCAGTCTTGGTGGACAAAGTCGGTAGAAGGAAAGCAAACCTGAAGGAGACAGACTCTCACCTCAAACCTCTACCCTAGAATCAAAATAAAACCGCAACGGCGGCGTTTACGGAGAAATGGATGGGTGAGATGGCAGAGAGCCCATGTGCTGGGCAGGGTCCTGGTCAGCGGGAAGGTGCCTAAGCACATCTGACCTCCTTGACCAGAAGGACTGGGTCCCCAAAGGGTTAGAGGGAGGCAGAAAGCCAAAGATGGAGGGAGCAGGTCAGGGGATGGACTGAAATCAATCCTCAGAAGAAATACGCTGTGCGAGTTAAAAGTAAAAAGAAGACAATTAGGCAAGTCATCATAAACGTGAGAAACCCTGTAGTATTTGAAGCAAAATTCAAAGCAAAAAGCAGAATCAAAATATAGAGTTCAGAATAGATAAACAGAAATAACAATAGACTGTACAATCTTTCAAAAGTTAAATAACAAAATTTATTGTTTACCCATCACATGTAAACTAAATAAATAACCCTTCACTTGAAGCATCCACAGGGGTCAGCACTTGCTGTCAAGCCTGAAGCCCTGAGTTCGATTCCCAGAACCCACATGGTAAAAGGAAATTACTCTCACAAGTTGTCCTCTTACCTTCATACGTGTGTGTGTGTGTGTGTGTGTGTGTGTGTGTGTGTGTGTATGTGTGTGTGTGTTGTGCTCATGTACAAATGCAAACCTTCCAAGTGACAGAAGCAAGGCAGACTCTAAACCCCCAGCAGGCAATCGCACTTTGGGAGACATGTATCCCAGGAAAGTACAGCAGTCCCAAGCCACATGCCTGCCATCCGGACACTGTGCTTACTGTCTTGTTAAGTACTAATGAGTTTTGAAGAAACGCATGCATGTTGGCACACTGGCTCATACACATTTAATTTCTGTCCCACATATACCAGATTTCTAAGAACCCCTACTACCACTTGGCACATGCCTGCACTGAATGTCAGACCTGCTAAGAAGCCTCCATTTTGCCGGGATACTGAGGAAGGATGATGGCAGGCCTACTGACCAGTGAGCGTGGCTCTGCTACGACAAAGGCATGCTGGTGTTGAAGCTACAAGTCTTGGTGAGTCTTAGGCTGTGAGTACATCTGTCCACATTTTAGACAGTGAGTCTTTATTAAACAACTGTTTAGCCCATATACTTTAAAGTCTACATAAAACACAAATGAACTATAAGTCTTTCTGTTTTAAATGAGTCTAACTGGATCCAAGAGAGATGGTTTCAAAGTGAAGTCAACACCATACCAGGTGAGAACACAGCAGAGCCTTAAGAGAGACTCCAACAGGCTCCACACCTCCTTCCTAACCCAACCTTCTCTATATAAAACTCAGAGCCGAGGGAGACTACCTTTCTAGAGAGTGTCTATGTCAAAAAGCCAACTTAAAAACACAGAAGAAATCCCCACTAAAACCAGAAATAGAACAAGACTGTCCTTATCATTTAACACAGTTCTAGATATGAGCCAACAACACATGCAATGAAATTAAAAAAAAAAAATCATTATACAAAAGATAGTATCAAGTATTTCCTTAAAAACCCATGAGAACTTACCAGAAATGGCATGAAAGCTACGACTAGATACCAGAATAGGGACTTATGGTCCATTCCTGCAGAGGGAACTATTAAGACCCCCATGGGTGTGCATCCATGTTCTGACCCAGGCAACTTCTTAGAACTTTAATTTTTTCTATTCCTTTTTTTTTTTTTTATTAACTTGAGTATTTCTTATATACATTTCGAGTGTTATTCCCTTTCGGTTTCCAGGCAAACATCCCCTCCCCCTCCCCTTCTTTATGGGTGTTCCACTCCCCATCCTCCCCCCCTTGTCGCCCTCCCCCCAACAATCACCTTCACTGGGAGGTCAGTCTTGGCAGGACCCAGGGCTTCCCCTTCCACTGGTGCTCTTACTAGGATATTCATTGCTACCTATGAGGTCAGAGTCCAGGGTCAGTCCATGTATAGTCTTTAGGTAGGGGCTTAGTCCCTGGAAGCTCTGGTTGCTTGGCATTGTTGTACATATGGGGTCTCGAGCCCCTTCAAGCTCTTCCAGTTCTTTCTCTGATTCCTTCAGCGGGGGTCCTATTCTCAAATCAGTGGTTTGCTGCTGGCATACGCCTCTGTGTTTGCTGTATTCTGGCTGTGTCTCTCGGGAGAGATCTACATCCGGCTCCTGTTGGCCTGCACTTCTTTGCTTCATCCACCTTGTCTAACTGGATGGCTGTATATGCATGGGCCACATGTGGGGCAGGCTCTGAATGGGTGTTCCTTCTGCGTCTGTTTTAATCTTTGCCTCTCTATTCCCTGCCAAGGGTATTCTTTTTCTATTCCTATTTTTAATGATAGTTCCTGAACACTTTAACCTCCCTTGTAACCCACCACACACCAGAGGTAGTGGAAAACAAAAAAGGATACAGGAAAAGTGGACCTGTTTAGATTCTTTGGAGCAACTCCCATCTGTGTTGTCTGGAAATCAGCCATTCAGTTCACAGGTCAGCAGGAGGCGGCAGCTCGATCCACTCACAAACACGTCACGGATACACCAGCAGTCCAGTTCGGTCCAGTTAGCAACAGCAATGACACAACCTAGCAGAGATAGCCAGGCCTCAGCCTCAGCTCCAGTCAGCAAGAGGGACCAAGAGGAGCCCCAGAAGTCCTCGCTGTCCCTCTCGGGGAAGTGAAGATGAGTGAAGATGCAAGACCCACTTGCTATGCTGTCTCCATCACTCCACGGAGTCCTAAATACACCCTCCAAACATCCCATGTCCTCCATGTTCCTTGCCTCAGCACACGGGTCCAGTCAGCCCGAGTCCTTGGAAGCGGCAACAAACTGCATACACTACACTTTTTGGTTGTTTCTCTCTATGGAGTAGCGACAAACACAGCTCAACTACACAGTGTAAGGCGGACCAATACGTGTGTGTCCTTAGCAAAGAATCTTTCATTTAGCAAAGCATCCTCTCTCCTGTGTCTGCTTCAGCTAACCTTTCTTTCACAAGTTGGCCTTAGACTTTCATATCTGTGTCCACTTTAACGAAACGTTACATCACGTGTTTGCCCCAGCAAAAACATTCAACCGTCAAAGAACCCTCAACTTTCCACTTCACAGGTTCCCCGGCATTGTCTGGATCACTGCATCAAGGCTCCTAGGGGAGTCACCACCCAGGTGAGACATTTCATAATATGGCCACAACAATGAATCTAAACCACAGATGACCTGTCATTCCTGCTTAAAGTATTCTCGTGGCTTCCACAATTTAAAATAAAGCCCAATTCCCTCCCACGTGGGTCCATGTATGTGGTCAGGCCCTGTGCTAAGGCACTCCTGACGAGGAAGCCACACTGTCCTCTTCTTGCTCCCCCAAACACACAGCAGCAGCAGCACGGGGCTGCAATCCATCCTGGCGAGATGGTCTTTCCTGGATCTGACAAGGCCCTGGCTTTCTGAAGTGGCGACCAAGTATTATCTCATGTTACATCTCTTCAAAGTGACCTCTTTAGCCTCGATGTCGCCCTCTTTAACTTCCTCACAGAATCTGAACTTCATGTCGCTTCTTTCCCCGTGCACGTGCAGTATACCCTAACTAATGTCATCAGCAAGGGCTCTGCTAAAAGTAACATGCATCTCTGACACTTGATGTATTTGGATTCTCACCACACGTCATATAGAGACTCACGCCTGTAATCCCAGCACTCAGGAGGTGAGGCAGGAGGATCACTTCACATTTCAAGCCAGTCAGGACTGTTAAGTTCTAGATCAGCCTGGAACACAGAGTTAAGCCTTGTCACAAAAAAGTAAAAAGATGTCTGTCATTCTCAAGAGACAGTCATGCTCAAGAAAGCAGAAACAGAGCCT
The DNA here is from genome assembly GCF_011064425.1 of Rattus rattus. NCBI lineage: Eukaryota > Metazoa > Chordata > Mammalia > Rodentia > Muridae > Rattus > Rattus rattus. Next base: position 84,492,663 of record NC_046157.1, on the reverse strand, counting down.
ATTTTATCTACTGTTCTAGCTCCAAGACTCTGGTACAGGGCATTTACTCACCAATACCTGGTGAATGACTGCTCCCTCCTGCCTTTAGTCCCTCAGAGGCTATGGTTAGGCAAACATTTCTGCTAAGTCCAACCCACTGTTGGCCTACGCTGTGGCGTTTGGTTGTTAGTTTTGCTGTTATTGTCGTTGAAGCCTCAGCCTCCCTCCCAAATGCTGTGGTCAGAGGCCTGGACCAGCACACTCTGCTACTAAGTCACCGTATGAGTTATGATGGTCGCCCCACATCTACCCATCCTCAAATCCCCAAAGTTAAGGAAGTATATTAAGGTAAATGCAAAGCTTTACAAAGTCTGACGGCCTTGTTAAATGAATCTTTAAAACTGAGTTAATATTCATGTAAAATATTCAGAGTCAAAACAAGCAAGTCTTTTGAGTTATAATCCACATGTTGTCATGTAATAGCCAAAGGAAAAGAAACTTCTCTAAGGAGACACTGGAGGGGAAATGTCAGGTTTTAACGAGTCTATCCATCTTGCCAGTGGAGAGAAATGAGCGCAAAGGACTTACACTGAGTCGGGCTCTCTCTCACTACAGAGGTGCTCATTAAGTGTGGCACACATAAGCACAGTGGCAGGCTTGTGGGCACCCTAAGTATCTAATTACTTCACACAAAAGGCTACACTCGATTCTTCACATGTTCTTTTTATTCAAGGGTTTACTTGCAGGCAGTATTTAAAGTCAGGCTTTTTAAATTAAAGGCCTAAACTACGAAATTTTGTAAATATGACACTGGCAAAGAATGAGCATCTGGATAATTTAAACCCTCATTATCCTGGAGTCCAAGTTTGTAACACAGAACACGCAAGATCAGTATCATTCAAAACAAGCAACCGAGAGCCCACAGGTGCTGGGTGACTTTGTCAATGAGAGAAAGGTCAGTCTCAGCCTTGCTGAGTACGAAACCAGCGACTAGTTCCTCTGAGGCAGAGCGTCCTCTGTGCTTCAGAACTTTGCCTGTAAAGTCTCTTTCTCCATCAGCAAATCCGCATATCTTTGCTGAAGCTCTTTCTCTCTTTCCTGTTGCCGCTGCACATCTTCCTTTAGACACTGAAGAGAGAAAAATATTCCAGTTACTTCAATCCTAAGTCCACTTATGGCAGTCTACCTTACAAAACAGCTGTGTAAGCTCTCAGGTTCTCACAGTTCAGAGAAACCAACGGCCAGTATCTTTGCTATCAAACTAGTACCGCAGCCACTCGTTGCTCTGGCTGTGACTGCCATCCTGTAAGAGCTCTGCAGTCTTCTCCACACCCACACACACTGCAAAGAGCCCTGACTGCCCTGAAGCTGGGCAGCGGCCACAGTGCACACCTAGAAGATAAATCTAAACCCAATTTGGCCAAAGGATCTGATGTTCTGTGATGTGCAGCATCTTCAATCATAAAACTAAAAGATGCTGGTTCCAAGAGCCACATATATATGACAAGCCACTAAGTTTCAAGAAAACTAGTCTCAAAATTGACTTACTCTCCCACACTGTCTATCCTTACACAAAAGAAAAGGAGAAGAGTCTTCAGAGCGGCAACCGTTTGCTTGATACCCATCTGAGCATAGGCAGGGCTAGTCAGAAAGTCAGAAACCCACTCCAATCTAACTTCAGAGATAACCTGCTAGAAGGAGGGGGAAGGAAGGACTGGGCAGCTCTTCACAGTTCTCCTGAGCGATTAGGCAGCCCATGCTGTTACCTCTAGCCTACGGGGAATAGCAGAGTCTTCGTGTTTCTTGAGTTCCTCAAAGGTGCGTAGCTCCAAGTGCGCCTGCTCGATTTGGTCCCACAAGTCATTCAGCTGTTTCATGAGCCCCATGGCGCGAGACTGGTAACCACCAAGCAAAATCTTCATCTTTTTTTCCATCTTTGCAGCTCTCTTGGCTTCTGTTGTCATGTGACCCCTGTTTATCTGGGGAATTGGGGAAGGAGCGGAAAATCACATCAATATACATGAAAAAACAGATTATTATGTAACAGGGCTAAACTAAGTACCTAAAGCAAAACACACCAGAGTTCCTCCCACCTTCACTGATACAATGTGTAACACAAAATGGCCTCAACAAGGAATTACCTTATACCCAAATATTCCATAACTTCACCCAAAATTCACTCCCAAAGAGGGCTTGAATTTTGGAGCATGGAAAAACTGCTCTCTACCTTGTGCAAATGATTTCTGTGATCCTTCATCAGTCATTCTAGACTGCCACCTAGCCATCTTTTACATACCGAAATTCACTTCAATAGCACATGTATTCCCCGTCTTACACCGAACAGTATTCCACCCGAGTGCAGCAGGCCACTTGAAATGGTATTGTACCCACCCACCTCCAGATTACTGCACTGCAAGTCTAAGTCAGGTGAGCTAATAGGGGTGGGAAGGATACTGCATGTGTGCATGTTGGAATATGGGATGGAGCTAAAGCTACTTTAAATAAAGCTCCTTTAAAGCCATCGTTCGCTCAACATCTATACAGGCTAAGCTTTTATGCTTCTGCAATTGACTTAAACCCAAGGATACTGCTACTGTTCCTTATTTTCCCCTCATGGGCAGTAAATCAGTAAGTTCACAGCATAATACATCTGCCAAAGGAACCAACAACTACTGTCAGGCAGGCAGCTCAAACAGTGGGTAAGAAACAGTGGGACTACCCAGCTGTTCCGACGGAGCAGTTATCCAACCTCTGTGCCTCCATTTCACCAGCAGTAGTAAAACGGTGGTCACTGCTGACAGTTAGCTGTGAAACTTAAAGGAGATGATGTACACAAACCCCAGACATGCAGAACCTGGCAGAGAACAAGTAATCAACAGTTATGAGCTGATTACAGTGATGGCTTTATAGACAGGAAGAGGCCAACCTTTCATTCCTCTGTAATCAGTAAAGGACTGAGAAAAAGACTTGAAAATCTTTAAATTTCAACTTCAACAAAAGACCTGTTGTGGGGTAAGAGCAGAGAGCAGCTGTGCTTTCTTTTGGATGGGCAGTGTGCCTTCTGCAAATCACCATATCAAAGGCAACACTGGACCTCTCTTCCACAATGCAATGATGTCAGAACATAAGCGTATTGGTGCTCTTTGACTTGATGAGGAGATTTTTGTTTTAACCAGGAAGTTCAAATGAGGTGAAGGATCCCTGAGTATACTCAGTGCCAGCAATGTCCTTCCCAGCATATACTTAAGTGAAGACATGCTATGGCAGAAGCATATATACCTTGTACAGCAACACGACTACAACCCCATCATATCCATGGTATATGGATAAACAAAACGAGCTGTTACCTACACAAGAGAACAGCACACAGCCATACAAAGCAGGAAAGTACTAACATGCTACTTGTGAACTTCCAGAACACAATGTTTAATAAAAGCTGCCAATCACAAAAGCCAACACGCAACATGACTTCACTTCCATGAAGTATCAGGAATGGGCAAATCTATGTGAAAAGGAACTAGTGCAGCCTTCAGCCCCACATTGAGAAGAGGAGGAAGTGATTGGTGTGGGTATAGGGGTTCTTCCTGGTGTGAAGAAAATGTCCTAAAGGTGCAGTAACATCTGTGCAGCTCTGTGAGTACAGAAGAAACACGTATCTCTTTACCCAAAAGCAGCAGTCTGAGCTGTGTGATTTACACCTCAGAGTCCAAACAATAGAAAGAGTACTTCCGAGAAACAATTCTTCTAGACATAAGAAAAGAACTCTCCCCTGTCCTTGAGAGCATAAGCAGAACTTTCTGGATCTAGGTTCTAGAAAGATGGTATGGAGACCTACTACGCTAGAACAATAGTTCACAAAGGACACGAGTCAGGCAGCTCACAACCTCCTCTAAGTCCCAACTCCAGAGGACCCAATGCTCTGGCCCTCTTGGGCACCTGTACTTAAGTGCACATGCCCACACACTACACACACACAATTAAAAATAAATAAAAATACTTATTTTATTTTGCAAAATAAAATATTTTAATTTTGTCTCACAATGCAGCCAAGGAAAGAAGAGACTATTTTACATTTACTCTCTTCCATAGCAGACATTTTTGGAGCATGCCTTTTTTAACTAGTGAACAGACCATGACTAAACTTATAATTATTTGTGAAGCTCTTCAAAATGACCAGCCCCAGTTTCTGATTCAATGGTTTCAGAGCACTGTTTCCCAAGCCCCCAGTAAGTTCTAATGAGCAGCCAAGATGGAGAACGGATCCAGCTGAGATCAGCAGAGAACTGGTATCAACTGTCTTCTCAATCATGTCCACAACAGTCCTCCCGCCACAAGAACCGAGCAGCAAATTCCACAGAGCTACATCAAGGTCTGCACTCAACACGATCTAATACCCATATTAGACTTCACTCACATGTGGGTTTCAATACACATCCAAAAACTCTTAAAAGCATAGAATTTCAAGTTAATACGGTTTGTCTTAAAAATTAGTTATACAAATTAACATTTTCATTGGTTAAGATATCTCAATTAGCTTTACATTGACCACACTCCATAGATATTTGATTTCCAACCTGGTTAACAGCTTAATGCCTATGTGCAGAAACAATTTAATTAGTCATCGTGGTACACTTAGCACTGAGTCCCCTGTCTCTGGGAATTACCTCACTCATATAGTTCAGCTGTTTATTATTCCCAAACCACCAGAGGTTTTAAAACTTCAAAGTTGTTAGTCTCTAGTTATTGCCAACAATTACATTTCATTCACCTCAAACTTCATAAAAATCTCCTGGCTCAACTACAGCTTTAGATAAAGTAAGTTAAAATATAATAAAAAATTAATTTCACCAAGTAAATATATTGTGTCTATGTGTGTGTGTGTATATATATATATACACACAGACATCAGACACAAAAAATCAAAAAGCAGCTTTTATTATTAAGTTTTAGCTTTTGGATATCTGCTATCTAATTATTAAAATGGGAAAGAAAATATCAATAAGTGTTTAAAGTACAACCTACTGAACTGCTGAACACACTAGGAAAAGCGCCTAGAACTGTAAGACCTGAGGTGCCAGAAAGTAAGAGCTGGTGTTTCAATGATAAAACTCCGACAGGAAGCAGCTGTTATCAAGTTCATATCCTAGTCCTTGAGAAAATAAGTGAGCAGAGGATGAGGAAGGGAAGCAGGAAAGTACACTGGCATAGGTGTCTAGCTGTCAGAATGAAGCTCACTACTCTGGATGCTAACTTAATTTTTTTTTAATTAACAGCAGCTGTCCCATTGAAACTTATTTTGGAAAAAAACAAAACAAACAAACAAACCAACGGTTCTGATGCAAGGAAATGACACAGCCTCCTCCATCTGATCTACCAAATGCTCTTCTAAACACAAGGGGGTTGGGGAGGAGGGCTGCAGTGCCTTTCAAGCCACCACACCTTAAAGATCACTTACACAGTCAAATGTGCTGGCGCACAGAAGCAGACTGGTCTTAGTGAGTTTAAGGCCAGCCAGGACAACACTTTACAAACAAACAAACAATAAAAACCACATACACCACCTACACTTACCAAAAACGTTCAAAAACCACTATTCAAGGGAGATGCTCACCAGTTACGAGGCTCATGCTGCTGTTTCAGAACACCTGAGTTTGGTTCCTGCACCCACTTGGAGTCTCATATCTGTGACTCCCTTCTGGCCTTGTACACACACTCACGCACACACGCACGCGCGCACACACAGACAAGCGGACACATACTTTTAAAAAAAACAAAATAAATTCTTTTTTAATGCTATTCAATTATTTTTAAAGGATGAACATCTTCTATCTCAAAATATGAAATTTAAAATGTTCTAAAGTCTGAGCACTGGCAGGTTCCCCAAGGGACAACTTTATATTTACCCTCATTTAACAGGCCTCAAAATTATCTAAAATGCCATATTGTAAAAGTTTAAAAAATAAAATTATTTTATTTTTCAGGCTATTTGCATAAGAAACAAGGAATTTCCATTCCAAGGCTTCTCACTAAGCATATGTAAAGCTCCACACTCTGCAACACCAAACATTAAGTTCCAAACATCTAGACTAGGGAGCTGGCCAGTGTGCAGCTGGGTGAGCAGAGCAGCATTCCACTTTCGCCTCCCCTTTTAACCTCCTGCCCATCTCCACAACAGTCAGGTGAAGGTCATTTTCCTTCGTTACACTGAATTTGGCGGAAAGCTTTTCGGTTACTGCCCAGCCTGTCTGTTGTGTATGTCAGAAACTGCATGTGTACAAACTATTCAAGAAAAGCCCAAGAAAGTAATTATCTTTGTCCTTGAGATTTGCAGAACTAAAAGTATCTTGTATAGCCAATAAGGATCACGTGTAGGTAGTCGAGGCTTCTACCTGGGAGAATGTACCCACCGACCCCGAGCATCCACCTCTACACAAACTCAGGCTCGCTACCAAGATCAACCCCCGTCAGGGTCTCCAAGTGCAGGCCTGTGACTGTTCAGGAAGAGGATTTAAATCTAAAATCAGCCTGGGTGACCCAGTGAGACCCTGTCTCAAAAAGTAAAAGGCAAGCTGGAGAAGTGTCTATGAGCGTGCATAGGTTTATTCAATTCCCAGTACCACCATACCAGCACAAGATGAACTCTGAACAACAGGCTAGCCTTTAGTCAGCCTGCTTCCTTGGCATTCCCACCACATAAGTAGCCTGGACTAGAGCACAATGCTTTAACAAAATGTCTTCCCAGGGCTGAAATGCAAACATCCCTGAAGAAATTCAAATAGGACAGGGAATTGAGTGGCTTGATGCTACCAGACAAATCCTTTAAAGAAAAGAAAAAAACAAACACACAAAAAAATAAAATAAAATAAAATAAAAAAAAAAACCATTCTAGACAAATAAACAAAACATGAACTTGTATGTCCCGCATAATAAGAATTTCAATGCTTGAATGAAGCTATTAAGATTCTAATTGTGAGGCTGGAGAGATGGCTCAGTGGTTAAGAGTACTAGATGCTCTCTTCTAGAGGTCCTGAGTTCAATTCCCAGCAACCACATGGTGGCCCTCAACATCTATCTGCAATGGGATCTGAGGCCCTCTTCTGATGTGTCTGAACATCACAGTATACACACATAAATAAATAAATCTCTTTTTAAAAAGATTTCTAACTGTTTATTCTAAAGCTACAAAACTATAGAAAATACACACCAGATGATTCACAGGATTAAAATGTGACATTTCACAACCTTGTAAGCAGTAGCACGCATAAACATAACTGGTACTTAACAGATTTTACAAAAGTTACACTTTCCTGTAGAGTTTAAACAGGAGTAAATGTTCTTTTTTCTTAAACTACTATTTACACTACTATGCTATTAGATGGAAAACATGGTATACAATCGTTTCAGTTCAGTTTTAAAACTTCCCTTTCTTTACTCACTGAAAGGTTGTGAGTATGGACGGAGAGATGTTACTGCTTTTGCAGAGGACCTGGGTTTGGTTCCCAGCACCCACAGGGCAGCTCATGACCATCTACAGCTCTAGTTCCAGAGGATCCAACACCCTCTTCTGACCCCTGCCGGCTTCTCATGCACATGGTACACAGACGATGGGCACATTCACACTAGCACTCACCATAAAATTAAGTAGTTTTAAAAAACAAAAAAGGAAAAGAAAGGCTGGAGGAATGACTCGCTCAGTGGTTAAGAGTACTGTCTGCTCTTCTAGAGGACCTGGGTTCCATTTCCAGAATCCATATGAAAGCTCACAATCATCTGTAACTCCAGTTCCAGGATATCCAATACCCTCCATGGCCACTAGGCACATACGTGACACACTTACATATAATCAAGCAGCAAACCCCCCACACACACACGCACCATAAAATTAAATAAGTAAAACCATTTAGATGTATACGTGTGTACACATGTGCAATCTGAGGTGACTGCATCTGCAGACTTAGCTTCTGAACAGTAAGCTTCTTTTCTTCTGTAGTTTTTCTATTTCTCTTACATTTTCTACAAAGCACAGGTATTATTTTTAGAAAAACGTCTAGAAATGTTATTTTTAAGTACATAGAAGAGAAACTGTCTAAAACAGACTGGCCAGAGACCAATGGAAAACTGACGGTCCCCAGGAGATGAATCAGTGGACCCGTAAGTGTTTCCTCGGGTCATTACAAAGGGAGCTGTATGGGACTTATAAAAGTGTAATTGTTACTTTCAAGCTCACTGAGTTTGTTAAGGTTACTAAGCTTAAGTAATTCCAAAATAAACACATTCTCCCTGGGTCTCCTGTACTGTCTGCAGTTTAAGCCCATTCCAGTGAGGTTCAGAAACATTCAGAGCATCCCTCACTGAAACTTGCTTAAGGGCCCAGAATATACCCTTATATAAAAAGAGGTTTAGGGACACCCAAAATAAACACACAGCAGACGGCAGCTCACTGCCCAGTCCATCACTCAGCTACACGATCCTGTCAAAGTAAGGATGGAGCTCAATCACCACAACACTCTCAGACAAGTCAGGAGTGCCTCTCGTTTCACTGCCATACTCCTTATTAATATGGAGTTTTTCCAGTGACCCTTCCCTCTACTGATGAGATGTAGGTTCAAGTGATTACAGTTGGCATCTATGAGACTTAGCGAGCATTCGACTGCATCCCAATGAAGCAAGATAACCAGCAAGGCAGCTGGCAGAGCACCACAGAGCATGTTCTGTTGCATCTTCAGATTAGGAGATAAAACACAAATCCAACTCATACAGGGGAGGACTGAGCAACATGGCTGTGCTTCTCAATCTCTGACCTGAGTGTCCAGCTCTATCTGAGTTCTTGCTGGAGACAACTAAGAAACCTGCCAGTGCCCTGAAGAGGAACGACAGATGCCAGGCAGCAGAATGTGACTGAAGAGTCCTCCTCTGTACCCCAGGCCACCTATTCCAGCCTCAGGAGAACAGATGAACAGCTACAGAAGTGCTTCCAGCACGGACTTCTCTATCCAGCAATGCTGACCAACTTAATCCTTAGCCTAGGCTTTCACTCTAGAGGAACAAGTGCATCTTTTCCTGTGTTAAAATATCTGCCTTTATAATGAAAAGCACTGAAAAATGAGGTCCACAGTACAGCCAATTGTGCTGAAATGTAACTCTCAGAAGGCCAGGGTCCTTGGCAGAGCTTTAAAAAATATACCAAGGCCTTTAAATTGCTACCTGTGTTCTTTAAGTCTCGTATTTCCAAGAAGTCAGCATTACAAACTATTTCTTGACCACACTGACCATGCAAGTAACGTGAAGAACAGTGTCCACACCGTGCCTAGTTTCTACCTCTGAGGAAAGCCTTTCCATTTTATAGCTAACATGACCAAACCCAATTTCCTGCCAAGCTTCTTCAACACAGCAGCATAGTTACAATTTCAAATATTATTCAACTTAATGGCAGGGCCTAAATTCTGGCTTTCATTTCACTTCTGCACCTAATGGAAACTGCTTCACACAAACTAATTATGTCTTCAGATGATTTCCTATTTCCACTCAAAGTGGAAACAACTTAGAACACTTCAGAATCTCTTTGCACTTCCCAAATACAGAAATGACTTGACGATACTAGCATCAACCAAAACTGAGGCCTCTCTGCTAGTGTTTTCCAGATAACCCAAGAGTGAAGCACTCGTCTGTCTTGTTCCCTGTTATATGTGTCCAGCTTAGAACAGTGTCTGGAACAGAAGCTACTTGGCAATATTCCCTAAGTGTGTGAGTAAATAAGAGAAAAGCATTGTATTTTTAACAATTTGGTGAAAGTTTTTCTACAATGAATTATGGCCATCCCTCATTTTCTAAGAGTCATGGCAAGGAACAGAAATTGAGGCTCTCTGTTACTCTAGGGGAAATCGCTAAAAACAAAAAAAGTCCTAACCTCCTACAGGAGCTTGTAACAGACCCAGAAATTATTCCAAGGCTTGGGACTTTCTGCTGCATGTTAAAATGCCTTCTGTAAGCCCTACTTGCACAACTTCCCTGAGCTCTTATTTCTGCTTGCCCCTCACAAACAAATGTCTGACAAGGTTCCAGTTAATTCTGCCTTCAAAGCAAAACAGAATCCCTGAATTCAGTCACACTTCAGACCTCTTTCCCACTCATTCTGCTCTGTGACTAACATGCCTAACAGACTCAAGCACACAACACACCCAACCGTGCACTGCGTCTAACGAACTGGCTCTATTAGCTTTAAGTCTCTCTTTTTTAATGATTATTTTTTTATTTTATGAGCATTGGTATTTGCCTGCATGTAAGTCTGTGTGAGGGTATTGATCCCCTGAAAATGGAGTTATATACAGACAGTTGTGAGCTGCCATGTGGGTGCTGGGAATTGAACCTGGGTCCTCTGTAAGAGCAGCTGGTGATCTTAACTGCTAAGTCCCAATTTTGAAGTATCTTAAGAATTTTTTTTTTTAAAGAGTGCCAAGTTACAAATATTAATCATGAGTGGTGGCTCAAAAAATTGACCCACAGTATAAACTTCAAAGGATTTTTTAAGTACACTTAGGAAACACCAACCATGACAACTCTGCATGTTTTCTTGCCTGATGGACTTGAGATGGAGCCACAATTTGGATTCACTATTCCAATGTGCATGGCAGCAAAAGACAAACAGTGGTAGCCACGGTGCACTGTGCTTGCCCAGAAGGCTCACCTCCCTGACCCTCCAGTGGTGGTTTAGCAGTTAGTTTACACCATTTAACTGCAGTTCCTTCCGACAACAAACTCTGGGTGATGTTTATAATTTAGCAATCAACTTAGATGATGAAAGAATCACCAGACAATTGAAATAAAGTATTTATATATTTCAAACCAGTCAACGGTGTCGTCTTCAGGAGCTCTGAGAAATCTAGCTGTGAATTACAGATGGATACACACTAGATGGAAGCTTTGTTATTTGGATCTTTGAATTGCTTCTCTTCTTCCTGAAGACTTAATACATTTTCTTTTGGAATAAAAAGAGTTTACTAATTGAAAGATTTGATTAAGCATTCCTTAAAATTAACTAGCTTGGTTAACAATAAGTCAAGTTACCCAGGGGTCAAAAAGAGAAAAAGTACTTTTCAAACTGCTTTATGAATATTCTTCCAACATCAGCAATCCTTCAACAAAAACAGTTCAACAGAAGATTTCAGTTCCTGGTATGAACTGAACAAAGAGAGCCACATGTTTTTAATGACTGCTCACAACCCAAGTACATCTCCAACTCAGCAGAGCTCTCTGTGCTTTTCCCTTCAGAATTCTCAGGGCTGGTTCAACAGAGAAGCGGCACCGCACTCCACAGCAGCACTCACTTTGTGACATTCATTTGCTGTCATCAAAGCCAGTGCCTCAGCAGAGTAAATGAGAGTCAGGGAAATTATCCTATTTATTTTAAACAGCATAAAATGTCCTTGCCATCTGTAGAAGAAAGAGTTTACCTACCTCAAACTGAGAAGATTTTCAAACTGAGAGATTGAAGTATTTATATATAGATGTTACAAGGAAGCATTCCAAGAAGCCTACCAATCAATTACAAAGTTGGCCTTAGATCTATAACTGTCATTTCTAAGAAACGAAGCCTGCACAACACAAAGTATAACCTACAATTTAACCGCTCATGTTCTGTCTCCAAGAGCTTTAATTATGAATCAAAACAGAGCAACAGTGCCACCTGCTGGAAGTCATAAAACTACAACACTCATGGCCTTGGCACTGCAAGAATTACTGTAGAAAGACAAATTTCCTAACTCAACAAACACAAAGGCAAGACCATAGATACCTTATACATGTGGTCATAAAGATTAAATTAGAATGTTCATATTAGAAGAGACTGTTCATTTCCTGTTCATTTCACTATCCCCACTACCTACAGTAACTCTAATATCTAGATTTAGCACTAACACTAACAATCACATGAAAGAGGAAGCCGAGGCCATTTTCTGCATACAGTGTCCTGAAGGATTCTTTTTCCTTCCCTAGTCCATCTTGGCCTCAGACACATCCCTAAAGACCATTATTAAAAATTTAGAAAGCATGCTGGGTGTGGTGGCTTACAACTCAAATCCCGACACTTGGGAGGCAGAGGCAGGCAGATGTCTGAGTTTGAGACCAGCCCTATCTACACAGTAAGTTCCAGGGATAGGCATAGTGACACACCAAGACCCTGTCTCAAGAACAAAACAAAACCAACAAACAAAACAAAACAGAATCCACAAGGCAGCCTCGTGGTCTGTGAGCACAATTTGCATGCCACTGGCAAAATGTCTACAGAGATCCTGGAATTCAAATTGTGAACATTATATTAAGAAACCACATGCCAAGAACTGCTGTTGACAGACTTCAATGCTTTAGACAGGAAATCACAGAAGCCACTGTCTGCAGAACAGCTCCACTCTAACTCAAACTTCTGAATACACAAAAATGTACTGGATTTCTTCTGTAAACCTCAGTGCTCTGTGAGCTATAGATCAAAACTGCTGAGATCTCACTCACCCACCTTGATTTGAGCAACCAGCAACACTTTAGTAATTCCTTATTCTGACTGACAGATGGTTCCTCAAGAACTACGATGCGATCAGCTGTCCAGGCCTGGTTTGCTTAAGTCATCATTAGAGGTATTCACTGGCTCACAATTTCGAATGAATTAGAATTTTAAAAGGATACCAAGGGCAGTGGAGCTGTCTCAGCAGGTAAACGTGCTTGCAGCACAACCCTGGCAACCAGAGCTCAATGCTCACTCCACTTAGGAGGAAATGAAAGAATTGGCTCGGCAAAGCTTACGTACACATCATACGCGCATACACACAATAATAATAAAATTTTAATAAGCAAATGGATACCAACCTCAAGTCTCTTTTCAAGTGATTCAATTCTGTCCTTTTTGCTAGCAAGATTAGCCCGTGTGTAGCGGCTCTGAGCAGGAAGATAGAGGACTTGACTGTAGCACTCCTCCCACACCTGGTTGTAGGCTTCACTGGAGAGTTCTCCGTGGCTCATTCCTTGTTTTACCACCTCCATCTCTTGCACCAGAACATCCTGGGCCTGTTTACAGTAATAATTTAAACTGAAGCACACACTTTCCACCATCATAAATAAAGCATAAGACTAGTTTATTTCCCTCCTTCCCTAAACCAACAGTAAGGTTTGGTTGGTTGTAGAAGGGGATGGACAATATCTGAGCTAAACAGATTAAGAAGCCTCTAATTCTAAGAAGGGCTAGGGGGATGGCTCAGTGGGTAAGAAGACCTACTTTGCAAACTCGAAGGTCTGAGTTGGAATCCCCACAACCCATTTAGAGAGAGAGAGAGAGAGACAGACAGACAGACAGACACACACACACACACACACACACACACACACACCCCAAGACCCCAACAGACATAATCATGTGTCTGTAGCCTCAGCCAGCCAACTCAGCAACAGCAAGCCTTTGGTTCAGCGAAGGACAATATAGCATATACCCTATGTCTCAAGGACACGGCTGGAAGTGATGAAGACAACTTATGTCCTCTAGCACATACATGGGCATATACACATACATGGGCATATACACATACATGGGCATATACACATACAGCAAACACATATAATCACACACAGAGAGAAAGCTCTAAGGGTTCTAAGATGCAAACTGATTTTTGAAAGTCAAACATCCATGGTTCTCCAAGAGCATGAACATCGCTATGACTCATTACATAGCAACATCTCTCAACTATGCACCAGTCATTACAGGCCAGAAACTGGGTTCAAAAGTACAACTCTCATTACTTCCAAAAAGTTTAACCATGGCAGATGTAAAGCAGGTAGATCTCTGAGAGTCCAAAGCCAGCCTCGTCTACAGAGCAAGTTCCAGAGCCAGGGTGACATAGCAAGACCTTCTCTTTAAAAAAAAAAAAAAAAAAAAAACTACCACCTTACAAACTAGCCAATACTGTCTTCATTTTAAAGCTAATGAAACTAATGGACATGCAGAGAAATTAAACAACTTGTCCAGAACCATACCAGTAGTAATCATATGAGGCAGAATCTAAGCCAAAGGCACCAATGCTGGCTTAGGGGTACTCCAGTCCACCTTCTTCTCATGATTTCAGAAGGGGAAAGGAATCCCAGGTATCTTTGACAAGCCTGCTCACTCCAAAGGGATACCACTGGTATCACGAGAGTAAGACTGAGGACCTAAGTAGATAGTAGAGCCTAAGCCAGTTTGAGTTCTCTACCAAAGAAGCAGTTTTAGGGGCAGCATGAGGGAAGGAACTGAGCAGGCCAGGTTCAGTCACAGCTTCCCTGTTTAAGTGGCTGCCTGCAATGCTTAACTCCTCTGAGCTCAATTCTCAAATGTAAAATGGTCTAATACTCTGGGTGACAGGACAGCTCAGCAGGTAAAGGCACTAACCACCAAACATGACAACCTGAGTAAAATACCTTAGTCCAACAGAGTGGAACAGGAGAAATGACTCATACCAAGTTCTCCTCTGACTTCTACACATGAACCACAGCACCTGCCCCCCCACACACACACAGACACACACACACACACACACACAGACACACACAGACACACACACACACACACACACACACACAATGTTTAAAAAAATTAATGTAGTTTTAAAAAACTGAGTAAAAACTGTTTACCGAAGAATTTTCAGGGGCTGAAAAGATGGCTCAGTGGTTGGGAGCACTTACTGCTCTCGCAAAGGACCTGGGCTTGGTCCCCACACGCAGAGTGGCTCATAACCACTAGTTCCAGAGGATTCCATGCCCTCTTTTGGCCTCCACAGGCACTACACACATGTGGCATACAGACACACATTCAGACAAAACACTCATACAGATAAAAAGTAAATCTTACAAAAATAAACAAATGATCCAAGCAAACGGCTGCTTTAAACTTAACATTTTTTGGGACAAAGAAGAATGTAACAAATAAACCTCGGAGCATCTGCTTCAATTCCCCCATCAAAATCTCACATCCGCTGAGGACCTTCTGACTGAATCGCAAAGCGGCAGAGAGCATCCCTCACAAAACAACAAGCCCACTCATGAGGACAGAGCCCTCTGGAGGGCCCACATCTTAATACTACTACAGTGGTAATTAATTTCAATACAAGTCCTAGAAGAGATAATCAAACCATTAGAGCTCACAACTAGAAAACACTTACTTAGTATAAAACCCACACCTTTTATAGAAGTCTAAGTAACACTTCACTACTAAAGGCATTCAAATGCAGACTTCAGCACAGGAAGACAGCAATCAACAAAACTTTCAACCATGCCAACAGCACCCACAAATTCAAACTACCTTACTACCAAAGCCTCTGTAACTGATAATACAGAGAATTAAAAACATATCCTGGAGGTTAAGAAAACAGATCAGTGGTAAAAGTTCTTGCTCTGCAAGCATAAGGTCCTGAGTTTAGAACTCCAGCACTCACATTAAAAACTGGGTACAGTGGTGTGTGTACCCCTGTAACCCTAACATGAGACGGCAGGGTGGTGTAAGAGGACCCCTGCAGCTTGTACTTGCCATTCTAGCAAAATGACAAATGGCAAGCCCCAAATTTGGTAAAAGAGATACTCTCTCAAAAATACAGCAGACCACACACTACATACAAATTAAAAGAAAAGAACATATTCTTTGCATAGCATTTCACATGACATTCATCTCCTTGTTGTGCTTCCTTTGGTTCTGAGTAGCAATGTGGCCCCATAAGTTCTAACTCTGACACACAGCATCTAACAAGAGCTGAAATATCACAATGGTGAGGTCCTGATCAACCCACCTTTTTTAGATCCTCTTTGGAGAACTTCTCATAAGGGCTATGCTCAAGATAGGTAATGTGCTCTGAATTGTTGGTAGCAAACCCGACGTTTTTCCCTTTCTTATTCCCAGACGGCTCGTAGGGGTGATGCAGCAGGTCATAATGAAGCATCGTAATCATCTCTTTTTTGATCAGTTCCTCACTTTTCTGCAAATCTGTTAGAGGTGGTTCTACATTTAAAGGTCTTAAAATAGTTTCATTTACCTAAAATTTTAAAACAAGCAAAATGATCAGACATATCCTCAATATACTGTGCCTATTTTCACAGAATAAACTAAATAGCACTTTCATATTTTCAAAAGCAATTTCTCCCGCTACTTCTAAATCCATAATGGTATTAGTGCAATATTTTCAAGAATGGATTTGAGTACTACTTTACTATGTTCAAGAAAGCAGAGGAAACTTTGTTATAGTCTTTATTAGATTTTTAAAAAATACACTAATAGCAGGTAAAGAAACAAACCTCGTAAGTCAGAAATGGCACCACTTACTTCAGACGGTCTGGGTAGATCCTTCTGAACAGCTTTGTGCATTCGTTTCATTTCCTTTACACGCTCAGCATCTCGTATGGCCTAAAAAGGGAATTGATAACCATTATTGTAGCTATATGCAGTTGACATTTCTGAGTAGCTATATTCAAAGGCTTAAAAACTATAGACATCTGTGTGGGGTGTAGAGGTAATGCTGGGACTCCAGGAATCGATCTATTCGCCCTCACTACACAGATGTTAAGGACAACTCAAGTGTCCCAGCGAGTGCTCCAGACTCACACGCCTCTGCCCACCAGAGAGCCACCTTCTTGTCTAAATGGCAATCATAAACATAGAAGAGACTCCCAACACAACTCTTTGCTTTCACCCAAAGCTAAAGCCCGCCAATGTTACAATAGTGTGATGTTAAAACTCCATGCCACTTCTGAGAAAGTGGAATGGAGTGTAACTGGATGTATCTATCTGCAAGAACAAATCAACAAAACACAAAAAGTATCCACCTCTGTTCCCCACATTCACTTCTTTCCCTGCAAGATGATTTATTTCCACGCTAAGTGACAGCAGCCTTCTCAGCTACAGTCCACAGGCACTGAGGTGGCTGGTGTATAGCCAGTGATGACATCATCAAAGTTTCAAAGAAAGAAATCACAAGAAGAAATAAAAAAAAAAAAAGTTGCTCTCTTCCTTTTAAGTGATGATATAAAAAGAAAAAAAAAGATGACAGAAGCAATGAAGACCCTGAGGGATGGCATCTGTGATACTGTAGAGGACCCCTACCTCTCTTTTGCCCAGACTGCCAGCATACTCTGTATAATGCCATATGGACACCAAGGAGTCTAATAAGAGACAAGTATTTTCTATAGGCCTCTGAAAGTGCACTACTAAAGAGCCAGTTTAGACTACTTCTAAAGATGCCATGTACGGGAGTGTGCAGGCTGAGTAAACAGCTCTGGGTGCAAACCAGGAGGCAATGTAGCAATTTGCCTTGAAGGAAAATGTCAAGTGCCACGTTACCTTAAGGAAATTTCATTTCTCCAGTTTAGTTCATTGGAATGAACAGTACTGGATGTTCTTATTTGTTTTCCCTCCCCACTAGACCCTCCCAAGAACTGAAAGAAACACAGTATGTAAGCAGCCTAGCAATGGCTGCCATTAGACTAACAAAATAAATGTTTGCTCAACATACACACTAGATACAATTAATGTGAATGTAAATGTAAACAGCTTAGACTAAAACAAAAGACAAACTAGCTTAATATCCTGGAAGTATTAGCCACTGACCAGAGTCTGAGTTGTCAGTATTCTTCAGAGGAACTGTTGGCTACAGTTCCATGAAATGCCAGAGCACTCAGGCACCACCTACCTTAACAATCCTACTTCTGACATAGCAGCACAGATAAAACTGTGTTAAAAGCACTTTGTTTTGTAATGAATGTAACCCTCGAGGAATGCCAATTGTTTGGCCAACCATCCTATCAATTGATCTCAATGTCTCAGTGTTTCTCTCATCTGCACAGAAACAGTTGTGGGCCCTAATGCACTCCACAAGTTCCATCACTGCATAGGGTAGGAGCCTGCCATTTACCACTCAGCAACACTAACAACAGCGTTAATCCATTCGTTGTGCCAGTTCCTTATTAAAACTTTGTCCAACAGTTTAGACCTCAAACTCTGCGCCCTCACATCTGCCTAGTTGCAAGAAAAGGTGCAGCATGTTACAAAGAAAACAAATAAAGCATGATCTCCAGAGATTTTGTTCTTGCAAACAAACTTCCTGATACAATATGGCAGAAAGGGGTCATGCAGTATCTGAGAAAAACTAACTCAAGCCCATTTGCTCCTTTCAAGTGGAGCTAAGACCTATATATCACTGGACAATTACTGCATCGGTATAAGAGGCTGTTAATATTTCCCAAACTCCAAATCTAATTTTTATCCATCTGTACAGATCTAAGATTATTCAAAATTAATCCAATTTTTGCTTTTAATCCTTTCTTCATTAGATTAAAGCAATGTTTAAAAGGCCATTCCTGTGTTTTATTTAGAAAAGCGCAGTAAATTTCAGTGTTTAAATACATACATATGCATAAAGCATCTTAAAAACCCATTAAGATATTCTGAGTACATGATTATTCATTCATATGAGTATATTATTGTTAAATGACATAATTTGAGGAATTTTGTTAAAATAGAAAAATTCAAAGTAGCAACCTAGAAACACTGACAGCCATGCCTCCCTCTAAAGGTTCTCAGCCTTCCTAATGCTGTGACCCTTTAATACAGTTCTTTATGCTGTAGTGACCCCTCCCTCCCAGCCATAAAATTATTTCACAGCTATTTCTTAACTGTAGTTTTGCTACTGTTGTGAACTGCAATGTAAATATTTGATATACAGGATACCTGGTCTGTGACCTCAAAGGGGTCGAGACCGCGGCTGTAAAGCCTACCAGCAGATGTGCGACTGCAGCGACGCCTCCCACCAACTCTCACCTGCTTGCGAGCATCCACATCAGCAGCATCCTCGATGTACGTGTCATCCATTTCACGTTCTTCCAGTTCCTTCTCCGCATTTTCTGGCAGAACAATTTCAAAATCATTCTTCGGTGCAGGGAGGCCTAACAACCCTAGACGGAGATGTTCACGAGATTCTCTTTCCTGGAGAAGAGAATCGGTCCTTGTCAATTCACACTGTCAGTACTAACAAATTCTCTAAGACGTCTGGAACAGCAGGGCGCAGTGACACATGCCTATAATCACAAAACTGAGGCAGGATTACCACAAACTCAGAACCAGCTTGGGCCTCAAAAACAAAACAAACAAGTTTCTGAAACAACTGGTTTGGGGCCAGTAAAAGTGCTGGCCTCCAAGACTGACCATTTAAGTCTGATTCACAAGATGTGCACAGCAGGAAGAGAACCAGCTGCTTCAAGTTGTGCTCTGACCCACACACGCACACTACGGTAAATGGGCACCCACATATGCCACATGAATATATACTAAATAAGTATAATGTAAATATTTAGATATGTAAAATTAAAACAATTAACTTAGTAGTGACTGCTATAAAGTGATCCTCAATTTTTTATCTTATCTCTTATCTTCCTTCCTTAATATCAAACAAAACCTTGACTTGTAATAAACCAGTGTTTTGTGGTCTTAAAAATGTCTCAAAACTATTTCTTCATGGACAGAGAAAAACGCTCATTAGGATCTGCACTTAATTAGGATTTGCACTTAATTATGAAAGAGGGAGGGGCAGACAGACAGACAGAGGGGGAGAAAGGGAGGGAGGGAGGGAGAGGGAGCGCATGAACGAGCTGGAGAGATGGCTCACTGATTAAGAGCACTAGCAGCTGTTCCAGAGGACCTAGGTTCACTTCCCAACACCCACAAGGCAGCTCACAATTGTCTCTAACTTCAGCTCCAGGGGATCCAACACTCTCACAGACACACAGGCAAGCAAAACACCAAGCACATAAAAATAAAAACTTAAATTTAATTTAAAAATTTAGAGCTGGAGGTATCTCTTGGTGTAGAGCGCCTGCTTAGCAGGCTGAAGGTCCCTGGGTCCAATGTACTGATACATAACTATAAAGAGCTGACACTTACCATCTGCTTCACGTAAGAGGGGTCACTGTAGTCTGCCATTCCATCCTCTGGATTAATGTTTAATTTGTCTCTAAGTGGTGTTCTACCTGGGGTGGCGTTAGTGACTGGTTTCGGGGTTGTTCCACTCCGGGGAGTCAGCCCTTCAGCTCCATTAGAAGGAGTCCTATACAAACAGAAATCTAAGTCATGGTAATGCATAAAGTAAGGAATAAAGACACCAGAACCGCTCTCTCACTTTCACTGTGCTATCTAGATTAAGACTCAAGTCTGGTTTGGTGAACATAGTATTTATATGTACTGAACTGGCTTCCAACCCTGACGTCTGATGTTTCTGCCTTCCTGTATTAGGTCTACCCAACATCTTTTTGGACTTTTGACGCAGTGGGGTAACTAAGAACAAGCAGCTGGCAGGGAGGCTTAGCTCCACACTCCCTCGAAGGCCTCTGGTTTGAGCTCAGTGTGCTGATCCTTTATTGCCTCCCTTCTTAAGTCTTCAGCTTTCTGTCACACTCATTCCCATCAAAGGTGCACTTTCAATGGTTATGCCTTTATATTTTGTTTGGAAATCAAACACCACAGTTGCCGATTCACATCTAAGGATGAACAGGCTCTAAGTTTAGATTCTCAACAATAAAGTCCAGCAGCAACTTATACTTTAGTTATTCAAAGCCTTTCTGGTTTTGGTTGCTTACTTCCTGTATCTTGGCTGTGTTCCAGACTGATGGTACTGCCAGACATCTGTTCCCAACAGGTGCGGTGTTATCATTTAAGACATGGTCCCTGCCCCCAAGGAGCTTACAATCTATTTGAGAGACAAGATATACACAGGAAAATAGAGATTAGGCTCTCTTTAGCCTCACAGGAAGCACTAACTACTATACAA
This sequence comes from Rattus rattus, assembly GCF_011064425.1. NCBI lineage: Eukaryota > Metazoa > Chordata > Mammalia > Rodentia > Muridae > Rattus > Rattus rattus. The sequence continues at coordinate 84,471,868 of NC_046157.1, read as the reverse complement.
AGATTAGCTTCCAACAATTCTTGACTCTGCTGTCATCTACAAGTAGAATGGACTGTGGGGATTTCTAGCCTAAATAATCCAGAGGGCAGGGCTAACACCTAAAAGTAAATTCCAGGGCTGGAGAGACAGAGGACTGGCTGCTCTTGCAGAGGACCCAGGTTCAATCCCTACTACCCACACTGCAGCTCACAACCTTAACTCCAGTCCAGGTAACCCAATTAGGAAACATCAAAAGGCAAACTGAAGTTGAACAGTTATTCCAATCTCTGTCAACATTACTCAAAAAAGCATGCTGCCCAGGTTATTAAATTCAAGTTTTTCTAAACTACAGAACATGCTGATGTTTACAATACCTGAAAGGGGTAGACAGAACCGTATTTGGAGTCTGCACAACCTGCCGCTGTGGGGTCACACCAGAGAAGTCACTCTCGTGCAGTGGAGTATTAAGCCCACCTTTCAATGGAGTGTCCACATTGGTCAAGGCCATGAGGTTCTGAGCTTCCTGGAGATAAAGAGAGTACACAGCAGTCAGGCTAGTGGAACCCTGCCTCTGATCCTATTACACAAATCCTGACGCAGACAGGATTTATACACAATCTTTCATGGAAAACCAAGAGAGTGAATACTGCTCTGGAACAGACCGGCGCTTTCAGTCCTTTGCCCACCTAACGCATCACATCAGGAGTTCTGAATAAAGTTTCCATGTCAAGATACGCTACCGTCACTGGTGTGAATGCAACATGCCTGCAACCCTGGGCACCTAGGGTGGAGAGACAGGGCGGTCAGCAGTCAGGGGTACCTTCAGTTACAGAGTAGTTTGAAGCCACCTGAGCCTCTGTGTTAAGGGGCAGGGGGAAACAGTGCTGTGGGCTTAGTATGAAACTGCCATTACCCAAGAGCTTCTCCCAGTATCCATGCCATCAAGTACTAAGAAATCAAAGTTCCTGATATGAGCTGAGGGCAAATGTCACAACACCTAGGTTTCAGAATAGCTTCATCACTAATTCTTTATCTAATATTCATAAGCAACTCTGAGTCTCTGCTGCTTCTGTTGGGAAGTTGAAACATATCTAAGCTGCCAATGCATGCCACAAAACTCATAGGATCAGACTGCTTTAAGAAGTCTCACCTAGACTCTTTGAAGACTTGGTCATGTCTCAGCCTTCTCAACCTTTTGGCTAAGACTGAAATGATCAGGCTCTTTTTAGTTCTCACCCTCCTGTAACTGTCTTTGCCTTATCATAGTTCCCAGCTCCGTGTCTAAGGCAGACTTTACCTTTCAAAGTCAGGCACATACACATCTCTCTCATACTCGTCTGTGTCTTCAGTGTTCTTCTCCTCCCACTCCCTTTAAATGTAGGTGGGCTTGTGTTTCCCCTTGACAGAGAATACAGCAAGAGTAGCATGGCTTGATGTCCAAGGTTAGCTTAGAACCATGATGTAGCTTCTCTCCATACTCACACCTCTTATATCAGTCTGAGGTACCGGAGAGAAGTTCAATTGCCATGCTGAAGACGAATAAACCACATGCAGATGCAGACATAAACTCATGCCATGCACCATGCTAAGTCACCAACCTATATCCAGCATCACTACCACACATGCAGGATGATACTCCATGTGTTCTAGCCACTACCTGTCAAGTCACCCTCAAATGCTGTGTCTTCTCAGCTGAGGTACTAGATATCTTAAGGCAGGGGGAAGTCACCTTTTGTGCCCTGTTTAAATTCCCAACCCACAGCAGTCACAAGTATAATAAATTGTCTAAACTACTAAGAGGCAAAATGTAGACAACTAGGGCAAGACTTGCTCCATGATTCTGAGTATCTCTTCTCATGAAGAGTCTAGAATTTCATACTATCAAAAGTCCTGAGCATGCTTTGATATTCCAAATACAAAGTGTCTCTTAGAAAGAGACAGACTTACAACTTCTACATAAGAGCAGAAAACGACACTACATCTAGAAGAGCAAAGGTAACATGACTCACTTTAGGTACCAGGATAATAAACACACAAAGGTAGAAAACATACTATCCTTAAAACCACCCCAAAACAATATAACCAAATGACCCAGCAGAATACTGGCTCTTCTAGGAGCTGTCTCCTATTCTAGTCTGTCAACTTGATTATACTGAAATGTTCCCACAATCTCCCTCCCCTATCTTTCCTCAAAAGCAAAATCAAAGTAAAAGGGTGCCACTAGGAGGCAGCAGCTTGTGGGAGGCCCTTGCACATGCAGTGTCCTTCCTTGCACTGCTCTGCTCCATGCCCAGTGTTCTGAGGCAGCCGTGAGGACCTACAGCAGCAGGTCCACAATCTTTCAGGCACAGTGGCTACCAAGCACCAACAAATGGAAGGGAGGGCTGGATAGATGGCCCAGAGGACAAAAGCACTGGCTGCTCTTAAAGACCCAGGCACAACTCCCAGCACATGTAACTGTCTGTAACTCAAGTTCCAAGAGCTCCAACACCCTCCTTTGACTATGCAGATACGGCACACAAATAGTGCGCATATATATATGCAGAGAAACCATCCACACATACAAAACTTAAAAGCACAAAACTGTAAGATCTGTACTTCCCTGACAAGAACAATATGAAGGCAGAGGGGCAGGCCGGCACCAACATGCTGTGAATGAACAGACGGTCACCACTGAGCCTGCTAGTTCAGACCACTTAGCCTGCTAATTAGGTTTCTGTGCTATAAGAAATGCTCTGGGATCATGGCCATCAAACTGCTGGCCCAACCAATACACAACCAAACCACATGGTGTCCTCCACAGTGACACAAAGATGATCAAATCAATAGTGCCAGCATACCTGTAGAATCCTGTCTTGGGAGGCTGGAGTCCGTGGTGTTCTCAGAGCAATGCTGTTGTTTGTGACATTGTACTCAGACAGGAGAGTGCTAGAAGCAGAGTTTGTGATCCCAGACTCCTCCGCAGTCTGCCGCGCAACTTCACTGGCCTGGCCTACCTTGACAACTTCCTGGAGTTCGGCATCTGAAATCTAAAGGACAAGACCAGCCCTGTAATCCCTTTAACAGGAGCAATGCAGCTTAAACATTCCATGTTTCAGAGAATGACTTGCTAAAGCTGGATCAAGGGCAAGACAAAGGCCTCTCTGTACTACTTAATTTCGCCTGGCTTTAAAATTTCCAAAATAAAATTTTAAGTCTTCCTTTTACTATGGGGGGAAGTTCACATTATAAACAACTGGCTGCAATGGCTGTATTTCTGTATTTAAAATTGTTTTAGGATTTTTATTAATTCTTACAGAATTCCATATAATATTTACCGATATTTAACACCCCAAGTTCCTCCCAATATATTCCAACCTCCTCCCCACCCAGCTTTGTTTCCCCTTTGTAAATACAGAATGGATCATACATGTGCATGCTACCCTTACATGGGAGCCACACTAATCTTCATATCGTCCCAATGGTGTGTACGCGCTAGGCATAGTCAAAATGTTTTAAATCAATATATTGACAGATTTACTGCACCAAGAACATAAGTACTTGTACAAAACTATTAATGAGAAGATAATACTATTGAAAATCAACTAAATATCACACAGTCCACTAAACCTAAAGATCTCTAGGAAAATCTAAAAGTGTACTTCTGTAATTTTACCAAAAGAAATATCCTTAGAAATATTAAGGAAAAATTCAATTAAGAACTACCAAGAACTGCCACCACTCAAAGCAGGAGCACATAACAGAACTGTGCTCATGCACTCATCGATGGACTTTTCTCCACGTGGCTCTCCATTAAACTATGGTTTCTTGAGCATTAAGCACAGGCCTGAGACAGCAGCCCACCTCTATTTACTGAGTCTGATGTAAGCTTGTAAATCCACAGGATGACGGACTGTTCCAATTACCTGAGGGGCAGGCAGCACAAGTTTGCTTCTCTTTTTAGTAAACTCAGAGACACCACTAGTTTGAAGGATAGCAGATGGTAAATCAGATTCTTTTTTCCTTTTTAAATGCTGTTTGTCTTTTTTTCTATCTCTTCCTTCTTTTTCACTGTAATGGATCAAGACAGAAAAGAAAATTACACACAGGCAATAATATCAAGAGCTATATAAACTATTAAACTTTAAGCAATTTCATTTCTAAGGAATTTTTAAAAACAAAAGTAGTATGTTAATCAATTCCTACATAATTAATCTAGTCATTTGAGAAAAATAAACTTGGAATAGTTACAGAATTATTAACAAAAAAGAAACACTAATTTAAGTACTAAAATTTAAAGCCTAAAACTGTAAAAATAGTAATATCAAAAATAATATATGCCAAAAAGTACAAGTTTACTATGTTTATATTCACATAGAAACATATGTGAGCATAATGATTTGTATGCAGAAAAAGATACATGAGACAGAATTAAAATATACCAAATGTTTAAGGACCCCGTCATGATTTTTTTAATTCATACAAGAAATTTTTCACATTTATCTTTTATTTGGGGGGTTGGGAGTGCACCATGTGCAATGGTGTACACGTTACACTTAGAGACGACTGGTAGGAGCTTACTCTCTCCTTCCACCACGTGGGTTCCAGAGATCAAACTCAGATCATCAGGTTTGACAGTGGGTTTCTTTACCTGATGGGCCATCTTGCTGCCCAAGAAAGTAAAAAAAAGTAAGGAAAAAGGGTATGTTCATAACGACACCAAAGGTTGTTAAGACGCTTAAACCAGCCTCAGGCAGTATGTTAAAGATCTGTTTTCTTCCTTACCACAGACAGGTCTACCCCTTCCAAACACCTAGCTTTCTTCTTTAATCTATTTGAAGAGCCTACCTAAACAAACGCCTAAACACTCAAGAAAATTCTGTTGCATAGTGCTTGATAACTAAGTAAAAATTCCTATCAGTAGACTCACGGGAACTCCTAGACATCTCTAAAATGAGCAGAGAGATAATTTAAACAACAGAAACATCTACCTATCTATATCAAATATAAAGATTGAAGAATACAACAAACACTTTTTTCTTTTCTTTGTAAGAAATAAAAGGCAAATATTTTTCACTTTAAAAATGTCTTGGGGCGGGGCTGGGGATTTAGCTCAGTGGTAGTGCGCTTCCCTAGGAAGCGCAAGGCCCTGGGTTCGGTCCCCAGCTCAGAAAAAAAAAACCAAAAAAAAAAAAAAAAAAATGTCTTGGGGCTGGACAGATAGCTCAGCAGTTAAGAGCACTGACAGCTCTTCCAAAGGTCCTGAGTTCAATTCCCAGCAACCACATGGTGGCTCACAACCATCTGTTATGGGGTCTGATGCCCTCTTCTGGTGTGTCTGAAGAGAGTGACAATGTGTTCACATATGTAGAATAAATAAACCTTTTTGTAAATAAATAAACAGGTTAAGCTAATGAGATGGCTCAACACACAAAGGCATTTGCTACATAAGCTCAGTGACAGGAACTGACTTCCAGAACTCTGAAACAGAGGTGGAAAGAGAACCAACTCCATCAGGGTGTCTTGGCTGTGACCTCCACACGAACCCAAGGGGAAAACACACACTCCAACTCTAGAGCTAGAAAAATGGAATCAGGCAAACTCTTGGAGCTCATTACACCAAAACTGGTGAGCTCCAGGCCAATGAAAAACTTCATCTCAATGAAGTGGGGCTGAGATTATAACTCATGGCAGAGCTCTTGCCTAACATGGAGTGGTAGTGGGGAGAATACAAGGTGAACAGCTCCCAGGGAACAACACTCAGAGTTGATCTCTCTTCTCCAAATACACAAGCACACACTCACATACACCCACCAATATAAATACACCATAGGGAACACATACAACAAATGATAAAATAAGCCAGAATCGATTTTGATAAGATTTCTTCAAGTCATCAGCAAAAGATCTAACTTTTTACAAATTGTACAAAAATATAAAGATGTCATTGGTAAAAAAAAAAAAATAGTAAGTTAAATATAGTGGTGTTTAATCCAACACTAGGAAAGCAGAGGCAAGTGTAAGTTTGAGGACAGCCTGGTCTACATAGTGAGTTCCAGGACAACTAGAGCTACATAATGAGATGCTGCCTTAAAAAAAAAAAAAAGTAATATATAAACAAACAAAAACTATGTCATTAGTAATAGCAACTGGACTAGTAAGATGGCTCAGTGATTAGTAACTGGGTGGCTGCTCTTCCAGAAGAAGTTTGATTTCCAGTACCCATACAGTAGCTCATAACCATCTGTAACTCTAGTTCAGGGAATTCAATGTCCTCTTTCTGCCCTCCGTGAGCACCAGGCATACATGAGGTATGCATACATACAGGCAAAACACTCAAACAGGCTCAAAAAAGGAAAGCTGTTGTCAGCGAGTAAACAGCCTACGAAACACAAGCACTAAGTAAGGAGCACACATCAGGTCAGTGAGATGCTTAGCAGGTAAAGGCACCCGACTCCCAAACCTGACAACCCCATGACCTGCATGGTAGTAGAGAAACCACCTGTTGTCTCACATCCATATGGGTGCTGTAACATACATGCCACACAAGTACACACAAAATACTTACACACTTACACACTAAGTAGATAAAATGCTTCTAGTATACTAATAACAATACTGCCCAGGTTCACTGACTTTCTCACAGAGGTAACCTCATTAAACTCGTCAAAGCATAAGGAGGCTCCATCACCCCAAACCCTAAGAAGCTGGCACACAGTCAAGGCTTGCCAGAGTCCTACTGCACCTATTTCCAAACTCAGAGGGACTCACGATCTTAGCTCCCCGTCAAGATCCTGCTGTCGTAATTTCCTGAAATCTGCATCAAGGGCCTGGTAATTCTCCTCAGAAGTATCATAAAAACCAAGAGCAGGCTTTTTTTCAAATGGGATTTCAGCATTATAATCAACTCCTCTCTTCTTTTTCCTTTTCTTCTGAATCTCTATGCCAGCTGCTCGAAGTTCCCGTCTTTTCTGGAGGGCAGCAAGGCGCCTGGAGAAAAAGAATACAAAGTCACCTTGAAAATTAACACTGCCAGGCAGAGACAGGTTAATCTAACATCACTAAGAAAACTATCTGGTTATCTGGAAAAGAAGTATTTACTGAAGCTCTTACCCCACCCGGTTTGTCAAATTCCAATTCTGATTTAAAAATACAGTAAAGCAAAAGGGAAAGTAGAGAAAGTGTAAGTAAATGTGTGCCTTTTCTCTCTAAGTAAGAATAGACCTGTGGGGCACAGTGAGAGGTTACAGTTTCCACAACAAGATGGGTTTCTTTTGTTGTTGTTGTTGTTGGTGGTGGTGGTGGTGGTGGTGGTGGTGGTTTTGGTTTGAGGAGGCTTTTTTGTTTTGGGGGAAATTGCAAGGGTGGAAGGTGGATATAAAGGGACCAGGAGATGAGTGGGATTGGGGTGCATAATGTAAACTTACAAAGCATCAATAAAATTTTTTTTAAAAATAAAGTATAGTCACTAGCCAGGAAGTAATGGTGTAGACTTTAATCACAGCACTCAGGAGTTCAAGGCCAGCCTGGTCTACAAAGTGAGTTCCAGGACAGCCAGGGCTACACAGAGAAACCCCATCTTACAAACAAACAAACTATATTAGAATATAGTTACTAATAAGTAGCAAAAAAAAAAAAATTGTTGAGATTTAAATTTTTTGCAGCATAAATTGCAGCAAAAAAGTATAAAACAAAATAAAAACATATTTGCTACTAATCAAAAAAGGTTAAATACGTTTTATGTACCAAGTGGACCTGAGAGGAGTCAGAGGTATGATCAAAATATATATGAAATTGTCAAAGAAATAATAAAATACTATTTTTAAAGTTTATGTAAGCTCTTTATTTATGTGTATGTATGTCTATGTGAGTGAACTCCACATGCATACAGTGCCTAAGGCGATCAGGAAAGAGCACTGGCATTCTTGGTGCTGAAGTCACAGGTGGTTATGAGCTAGAACATAACTGTGGTCTCTTCAGGAGCACTTAACCACTAAGCTATCTCTCCAGCCCTCTAAGTAGAATTTAAAACTCTAATGTGGATAGAAAAAGAAAAGAGTAAACAGAAATAATGCAAGTTTTACTTAACTAGCAATCACAAATTAGCATGCACTATTTCCAAATATCTAGTTACTATCATTTTGAACTTTATTTTAATGGCAAAAGTGTAAAAAATAAGGCTGAGCATAGTGGTGCATACCTTTGATCCCAGCGCATGGGACACAACAGGAGGAAACTGGATCTCTGAGAGTTTGAGGCCAGAGCCAAAACTACCCATCTCAAAAGAAGGTATAGAAGCAGACCATCTCCAGCAAAGGTAATGGAAAAACCAACTGGATGACTTTCTCAAAACAAATTTAGGAACACACACTAAAAACCTACGTTTTTCATATTTTCAAAGCCACCAATTCATTTCTCTGAATTCAACTAAAAATAAATAAATTATCCAACATAAACAAGAATTTAATCAGACTGTTTTGCTGAACACTGGTCACAATCTAATTCACCAATAAGAATTTACTGAATGAATTTACAAAAGATATAAAACAAGGTATTGTACAGGCTCTATGTAACTTCTGAAATATGCAACTTCTACACAATCCTGAGGAAAGCTAGAAATCCGCTCTTACACAGACAAAGGCCTAAGGTAGAGCGGAGTCAATGTTACTCAACAGATAGACAAGTACATGAATGTTATGTGCACATCTCAGCCAGAGTCAGTATTTAACTGTGACAATCAGCAGAGGGTAAAAGTCCATTTAATTCCATTTCTGCTTTGTATTTACTAATGATGCTTTAATTTTAGTGAGTTAATGAGAAAAGTTATCCACGATATTAAAAACAGAAAAACAAATCACATACCAGTATACACGAGAGTGACAGCCAGTATGAAAGTTCAAGAAACAAGAAACACTCCTCAGAAAACATGAAAAAGGAAGGGCATGGCGAACGTATAAAAATTCAAGAAAATCTAGCTAACCTTGGTACGAAAGACAAGCAGATAACAGCTGCAGAGACCCTCTCCCTTCTACCCACCAGCTCTAGAGGAAACTCCACACAAGTACAGCCAAGAACACGAGCTCCCTCTCCCTGCCAGCTAGCAATCAGGGGCTTTCAGTCCAGGGGAGCCAGGCATCAGTACTTCTTACCCTGCCACCAGACACCCAGCTACACAGGCTCCCTTCTTCCACCCAAACAGTGGTTCTCCCCTGGGCATACTGACACTGGGAATGAAGTCCTGAAAGCTCTTTCTGCCCCAGCTTCTGGATTGAAGGCTCTACCGTGGGAGAGATTTGAAGACTGCCCACCACACCTGCTCCCCAGCACCCTGAGCTCTTTAACCAAGAGTGTCTATCAGAAATGCAGTCAAGGGCCCTTAGAGAAAAAGCAAGACCTAAAAGCCCTGACTCCCATCAACAACAGGAGCTCAATCCAGCCAAAGGGCACTTTCAAAAGCAATCAAAGTTGTGGTCAACAGCAAGTGGGAAAAGAGAAGAGGTTCGGTGGAAACAAGGCAGTCTGTGAGCCGACTAGCTTGATAGAGACCAAAAGACTGGGTCAGAGTAAGTCTCCTGGAGTCAGAGTAAATCTCAAAAGCCAATCTCAGAACCATCTCTTCAAAGGAACTCAAACTGGATCAAATCTGACTACACAGCAATTTATAACCCCAGAACACTGCTGAAATCACTACAACAAACAACTGGATACAATCAGGAAAAAGATATCAACAAGAACCCTGCCCCAACCATGCCATCCCACAATGACTGTGGTATCCAAGACTCCTACTCTCTGAGCAACATCATCAGAGGACAGCAATAGAACAAACTTCACTAAAGTAGTAAGATCAAAACAAACAATTAAACTAGATGAGGACAGGGATACAGTACCCACAACTATTATGTTACCATATACAAAACATGCAATTTTCAAGGAAAAAAAAGAGAGACTTGTGAAGAAATCAGTCAGTTACAAGGGAACCTCAGAAAGATTAACAAATAACTGTGTAAGATGTGACTACGAAGTGATCCAATTAGGTCTCTATGGTAACGAGTTTACAGACACATAAACAAACATCTACAATGAAAGAGAAGTCTTGAAGGATGTGTTCCAAAAGTAAATTTCATTCTTTAAAATAAGAGGAACCAAGACTAACTAGAGAACACTCCCTTCTTCATGCTAAGTGACTCTAACTAAAGCATATGCTAGTGTATCAGCCACGTCCTAAAACATTACTTAACCCTCAAGAGTATACAGAACAGAAAAGTAGCTGGATATGAAGAAAACATAGCACCTTCTCTTAGATAGGATAGTTCTCTATGTGTATCACTCTGACTACTCCTACACTAATGAATGGCCAGCTACTATGCTAAAAGCATCCTCCATCCCAGGATCCAGCACTGGGAATACCAACACAGTGCTAGCTACCCACCAGGTCAAAACGCAAGTTCTAGACAGCACAGGAGCCAAAAAAAGCTCTAGGTAGACTGTGGGGTAGGGAGTTTATCAATACCTGAATCCCACCAACTGCCGCACAGTTCAGATGGTATCTTTACCAACTTTATCTTAGCTTCTGGGCATCAGAGTGATATAAACTCAACCAAAAGGAAGCAAGGAGAAGGTGGGGGAAGGCCTAAGCAAAGAACAATGCCTAATACAGTTCACTTGCTTTTTAAGTGACGATTTCTCCGACAGCCTAGACTTTGGCTGAAGGCTCATTAACTTTAAGTCCCTCTAGGATCAGCTGAGAGTCCTGCCCAACACTGATCAAGGAGGATGAGGAGCTGGAAACTGACAATCATGTGAAAGCCACCTGAAGCCACGATGCTACAAGAGATCAAACGCAGCATGCTGGGTCAAGTATTTGCCCGTAATTTCTGCCATGCTTTGTAAACTTTTTAAGTGTATTTTTCCTATAACTATTCTGAAATGGTTAGGGAGAAAATACAGAAGTTGTTTTTGTTTGTTCCAGATGTTCCAGAACAATAAAGGCACTAAGGAGTAACAGCAAAATGGGAATTGATCAGTTCAGACTAGTTACCAACTAGAGCAGAAAACCATACAGTTGCCTGAACCTAAGGACGCATAACCAATTACTGTACATAGAATGAAAAAAAAAACATGCCTTGCTTCTTCCAACTGCTTTTCTCTTGCTTTCCTCTTAGCCTTCTTTCCTTGAGTATTGGCCAAACGGGCTCGAGCCTCAGAAAGCATCTCAAGTTCATCTGCGAAAATAAAGACAAGAAAAATAAGTTCCTCTCCAACAACAGCAGTCAGGCATATCCTAGTGCTTACAATGACAAAAGCATAAATATACTCACTACTGGTACAGGGCACAGAAAACTTGTCAAGTCAGAGAAAGGTTACAAATCATCCCATCATTAACTTGCTCGTTATGTAAGCCTAGTGCCATATTTATCTCTGTGAAAATGTTTCCCATTAAAATCAGAATGTCTACTTCAGAGATGCTAAGAGCTAAGAAAAATGAAGTAGATCAAGTATTTGCTCACAGAAAGTTCTACTACAGTAGCATCCGTATCACCAACAAACTGACACTTCACCAGCAGAGAAATAATGCAGCAACTAATCATGGGGAACTGATAACCTTCAGACATTTTTCCCCTCAGAATTGTTTTTTCTCCAAGACATTTTCTACAGCTCTCCCCAATAGAACAACAAAAGCAGTCTCATAATGATGAACAAGACTTAGACTCCACTCAGATCATAGTCCTCTCTCTTCCCTCAGTAGGAATTACCAACTCAGTTTCCTCAGGGGAGGACCTGGTGCCTACAGCTGTAAAAGTTCCCCAAGTGGAAAGGATGTAACAGCCTCATCGTCACATACTCGTCACTCTTGGGAGCCACTGCATTCAGGTTTTAAATCTTTTCATCTTTAAACTACCACGTACCCAAAAAACGGTAAAGGAGGTATTATTCTCAAGTTCAGAGAGCCTACATGACTTAGCTAAGGTCAAACAGCTAGTAAATAGCAGAGATGGAGCCAAAGGCCAATCCCGGACTCTTGACTCGATGTGTTACAGAATCACTGTCAGTCTCCAGCATAGCTCTTGAAGATCAGTCCTTTCCTAGAGAGTAAATCACCCTAAAGTCAAAAAAACAGCAAAGTCCAATATGCTAGCTTGTTGTCTCTCCTTCTAGAAAAGGAATGAGAGACAGGATCCTGCGAGCCTCATCACCCACTTCTGAGACATCTGCCTACTACACTGATCAATTCATTAAATGAAATGAAGAAAGAGAAAATAAAGGTTTTTTTATCATCAAAAAACCAGACACATTTGGGGAGATACCTAGAATAACCACTGACAGAACTGGGATTCTAAACATCAGGAGTTCAGGAGAAACTAAGAAGAGTGTGAGGAAGGCTGAGTCACATGTTGTGAGCAGAATTCTTCCCAGCATCCACTCACCCTCATCCATGTCAATTGGATCAGGCCGGGCTGGTTTGGTTTCTGGATTTGGATCTATCTCTCCAGGCTTAAGTTTTCGGGGGTCATCTGTTGTTTCCTCTTCATTGTCCCTTTGGGCAGTTTTGTCCCTTGGAGGGAAAAAAACAAACCTCAGATGAGTCAGTCACAGCATCACCCCATTTAGTATGAGAATTACCAAGTTTCTGGCTCTGGCACTCCTTTCTTTCCCAAAATAACCAACAGATGAGTGTTATGGAAAACAGCATCTTACAACTGCTTCATGAGAATAAAAGGGACATTACAATTCTCTAATTTCAGTATTTCCACTCATGAGGAAACAAGCAGCCATTCCTCACAAATACAGAACATCCAGACAAATACACTCCTGGAACAGAACGACAAAGTCCTAATAAGCTCTCAGCAGCGCTGCGTTGGCGATGGGGCCTCATGCACCCACTCACACTCTCACTTTCCTGAGTGTGACTAGCACACTTTGTAAACTACCCTTCTATAGGAGAGGCAGAAAACATCATTCTGCTCAACCATTCGACATCTGGAATACAGAATTCAGTGACTTTAGTTTCTCTGGCTTTAGTCACAACTAAGCTGGAAATGCTCTAAGCTTGTTCAGCAGGTTAACACAGCCTTCAGGACACTCTGAGGCCCACTCACAGGAGGAATTCATAGTGCTCCAAGCACTGGGCTGCTGTCCTTCCTATGATTGGAGCAATGGTCCTCCACTGCGTTGGCATCAGCTTGGCCAAGTGCAAGAGCTTTTCTTCCTCTTCTCTGGACCATTCAGTTTTTTTAATACTTGGGTCCAGCCATTCGTACCTATTAAAGACAACATATCAAACATTAGTCACCCCATGTACGGACTCTAAGACCACATGCTCTCATCCTTCAATCACTAACACTATGCTGACAAGAGAACTCACTGTGAAGTTGAACTAACTCATCTGCCCCTCTTCACATTACAATGTATGTTCAGTATATAAGACTAGTGAGACTTAAAACTCTAACAAACTAAAGTCCAAGATGCAATCATGGAACTTCCTTTTTTTTTAACTAGTACTTATTTTTATTTGTTTAACCGTCTTTTGTTTTATGTCTATTTGGTTTGTTTTTTGTGGTAATTGTGTTGTTTTGTTTTGGGTTTTCTGGTTTTTTGAGACAGGGTTTCTCTGTGTACCATTGTCTGTCCTAGAACTCCATCTGTAGACCAGGCTGGCCTAGCATTCAGACATCTGCCTGCCTCTGCCTTCCATGATGGGATTACAGATGTGCATCACCATACCCAGCACTTGTTCTTAGATTTTCTGAACTGCTAAAAGTACCTGGAAAAAATAGCACCTTGTATTATTTATATTACAATGTCACTGTACATCCTTATGTTTGAGTCCCACAGCATCTTCACTTACTTCTCTAAACATCCACTTAAACCCACTGTTTAATGTTCCAGAGCTGTGTGCTTCCATGTGCTGTACTTTTAAGTTTAAAGTAGAAGACACTGTCCGTCTTCTAACGTCTCAGTCTGCCTTGTCCATGAGGTGGTTAGCTGGGTGAGAACCTGTCCACATGTCTAAGTCCTCACTGCCACTGGTGCTCCAGCTAGGCTGAAGCTTAAGGCTTACAGTCACTAAGAGAAAGTGAATCAAACTACTGCAGCCTGAGAGCCCCCTTCCTTCTGCTCTGCATCTGACCCTTCCCACCATCAGAATCTGGGTCACTTCACACAATCCAAATCCTGTTCCTCATAGCATATGGGCTGCAGCTGAGATGGTTCATCCAAGTCCAGGACACTGCTCATGACTACCACTCTGTGACTTAACAAGGTAACACGTAAGTAGAATGTTGCATTTTAGTGTAGCAAATATGCAATATTGCTGCCCTATTACAAGGAAGCTAACCACTGTGACCTGGCCTTTTAAAAAAAAAAAAAAAAAGCACTGTTTAGCATTTATTTCTTTGGGAAAGTAAGTCCTAAAATAACCAATTTATAAACTTTTAGACCACAACTTATTCAATGAACTGAGGCCCAGCTAACTAAGATTTTGTATTGTGTCTCACAAGGCACTCTCAAATAAATACATTAACTCACTTGGACAAGGATTCACAACTGATCAATTAGTGCTAAGTTGTGAGAAAACAGGCAGGGTAAAGAGGAGGAAAAATGGTTTGCTCAAGACACAGGAAGCAAGTGGTAAGTACATCTAAAGGCCCTCTTTCCATACTTCCCTCCATATCACAGTTCATGCTTTGGGCGGGAGAGGGGATCAAAGAGCCAGCTCCCTTATCACAGTGGGGATCCAGATCACGCTGCTTTCCCCTGGACTGACTGGTACATACATACCATCTGGCTTTGCACTGCTTTGCCGATTTCCTATGCAGCAATGAGGCAATCCTAGACCACTGGTTTTTCCCATATTTCATTACCGCTGCTTTAAGAATTTCATCCTAGAGAGTTACCAAAGAGAATGCATTCAGTCACAAGCCTCTAAATGAGAAAAGACAAAACTTAAGTTAGTCCCCACAGAGGTCCTGTAGAGAGAGGCACACGATCGTTTAAAAAAAAAAGGCATGGAAACTTTATTATTCAGTGGTTAAGAACATGTACTGCTCTTTGCAGAAAATGTGAGTTCAATTCCCAGCACCCTTATCAGGCATCCTGCCTATAACTCCAGCTACAAGGGGATTCAAAGTCTCTAGCCACTGAAGGCACCTGTACTCATGCACAGACACATAATTTTTAAAGTAAAAATATATCTTAAAAAAAAAAGAGAGAGAAAGGACATCTTACCTGCCCCTCAACAAACTGGAGGTGGGAAAAGTTGAACGCTGAAAACACTACTTTATGACAGACAAAATTATTCACCCATATGTACCTGCCATTCTCTTCAAAGATAGAGTTCATATTTATATTTACTCAAAACAAAAATAACAACTGCAACAAAAACAAAAACAAAAAAAGCAAAGCTTCCTGAATATCTACCTTGAACCAGGTCTCATTATATACTCCAGGAAAGAGAATCAAAGAAGCAACTTGAGACTCTGGTTCAACACATTTCCTCTCCAGCATCCTACTAACCACAACAGCTCAGGATCCACAGTTCCCTCTACCTCATCAGTCAGCACCATCTACTCCAATCTCCAAAAACTACTTCACCGGGGTACCCATAGCATAACCCAATCCCCAGACAACCTGCCAAGCAAACTCACAAACATGAAAGTCGTAGATCTTTCTTGAGCACTTTACTTTTAGGCTTTTTCCACAATGAACTTGCATTGCCTGCCTTATACTTAAGCCCCTCCACTCCATCTTCTCTCCCATTACTAATTGGTAGAGTCCCCACCTAGTATACATGAAGTCCTGGGTTAGATTCCCATAAGACTTTGCATGGCAGTACACACCTGTAATCCCAGCCCTGGAGAGGTAGAGGCAGGAGGGTCACAAATTACCGGTCACTCTCATCTACATAAGAAGCTCAAATCCAATCTGAGCTACATAAGACCCTATCTCAAACACACACACACACACATCCCTCTGCAGGGTTTTGACCACTGCTGTTACTTAATTTTTGTGATTCTGCTTCTTCCTCTGAAATCACCTCTTCCAAGTTTAAATAGCCTGGGTGCATGCAAGACCCTTTTTAGTACCTCCATTTGTAAAGTTTTTCAGCACATCTTCAACCAAATACATGTGGCAGGTCCCTATCCTACAAGATTCATTCCCAAACACCACCAAGCAGCCTGCTTCATACTAGCATACCAAAGCCTGGTCCTTCTGCACTGCTGTCTGATGAGGACAACAGCAATTCAACTTTACTGAAGGCCTACTAATGTGCCCAGCTGTGTTTGAAATGTTCCAAACTGCCAACTCATTTCAAGAGCTCAAACACTATTATGTGTCTTATAAAAATGAGTAAACTGAGGCTCTGAGAAGTTAAACTCCGCCAGAACCACACAGAAGTGCCTGCGACAACAAAATGAGCTGTAGCGAATGAAAAATAGGTGCCACAAACACACTAAACAACCAACTCTCAACGGGACGGCTTATGGGCAAGGACTCCAAGAAGTGTTCTCAGCTAAGTTTGGAGGAGACTCAGAAAGATACCAAGCAATAAGAAGCTATCTCAAGAAGGCACGAGACGTAAAGGTACTCCTACATTCAGCGCATCCGATTAAATACACGTTCATTTCATTTCTTTTATTTCCTTTCTTCTCCCGTTCCGCTCACCGTGACATAATCTACTACATTTCTGGAAGCAAACACCACCCTATACTGGCTTCTATCCCAGCAAGGGTGGCGTGACTGGAAGGTAAGAGAAAAGACCTTGGGAATCTGCAGAACGGACAGACTATGCCCGGGGACCAGATAAGCAGAGAGGTGCAGACGTAAACGTGCCGCCTGCCCCCGCTAAGTAAGTCACTGAAAAACAAAGTTGCGGTCACAGCGCTTCGCTCTGCTAGAACTGAGAAAGGAAGGAGCTGGAGAAAAACTAGGCTTCCGCGGGGGTCCCGTCGGGGCCGCCACAGGGTTGCAGGGGAGAGGAGGGGGCGCGTCCCTAACTGAACAAATAAGTGTTCAAGGGCCTAGCAGATGCCAGGCGGGCAGCGCCGACCGACAAGTCGTGACCTCGTTCCCGAGGTTGAGCCAGGTGACCCGCATCCGCACCCACGCATGGCAAGGGTCTCCCGGGTCCGCAGAGTCGCGGCCCCCCACGCAGACCCCGCGGGACAGCCAAGGCTCCCGGAGCTGTCCGCGCGTGCGCACTCGCTACCGGACCCGGCGGAGGGCTGCGGACGGCGGGAAAAGCTGCCTCACCTCCGTATTCCTCCACACGCCCCCTTTGATCATAATCCGGGGCATCTTGGCAGCGGAGTGTCCCGGCAAGCGGCCGAGTGGAGCTTCGAGAAAGTAGTAACGGCGCTTCGGTCACGGGACGCAAAGAGACCACTTCCTCCAAGAGCGACCTTCTGCTTTGATGAGATCTGCGCAGGCGCGGCGTGGGCAGCCCCCGGTAAATCTCGCGAGATCTTAGAGGCCGAAGGCGAAAGACGCGGCCTGTTTTGGAACCTTAACACTGACGGAAAATCATCAAACCGTAGGGGCCAAAGCGCCCGACGTCGCGCGCAGGTCCCAGACAGGTTGGAGGAAAACAAAACTCTCGCGAGATGCCAGAGGTGGAACTTGACCGGCAACGCGTGAAGGGATTGGTTCCGAAGTCACGGGGGGCGGTACGGGGGTAGGGAAGTCAGGGGTGTGGTGTTCCGCACCACGCTAGATCGGATGGGAGCTTTGTTTATTTAACGGAGCGCCCCGCTGGCATCTAAGCGACAAGAACTTCGCGGAGGCCTCAGGGAGATGCAATAGGGTGAGTCTGTTCTCTTCTGGGAACTACAACCCGCAGTGCCAAGTGCCGAGGATGCTGAACAGATTCAAGGTCCTAACTGTACCCTGAGAGACGCGACTGCTCTCCCGAAGTGTTCTTTATCCTTCCTAGAAGGGCCGCGCAAACTTCACCTCAGCCCCCGAGGAGTTCACGAAGGTGCGCCCTAGGAGCCCTCAAAGCTCGCGGGTTTCACTCATACCTCACTGGTGGGTCTCTGTGGAACAAACTCGGCGGGTTGAGGGAGACTTGCCCCTGGGATCCTGCGGCGTCGTCATCTGAAGAGTGGAACTAAGGGCGAACTCTTGTTCATAAAATCGGAGGACAGCTGCGACTTCATAAACACTCGGTGAGGTGGAACCTGTCAAACTCTGCTATCTCCTCTCCCTCTCTCCCACGCAGACTATTCACTATTCCAGAGCAATTACTTGGTGCCACCCCAGGTCCCTAGGGAAAGATTTTATTCCATGCATAGCGGCTCTGCAGTGGTTCGTTGCCATTGTCTGTGCTTCTCTTTGCCTCTTCTCGAAGACATGACGAATTTTCCCATTCGATTTTTGTTATTATTTTTCTCTTGAAATAGGAAATTGCACCAAAATATCACGGCTTTCAGTAGTGAGGAGGGAGGTGATGTAGTATTATGAAAAACACTTGGGTTTAGTGACCTACACTCTCATTTCACTTTTTTTTAAAGGTTTATTTATTCTATATAAGTATACTGTCACTGTCTTCAGACACACCAGAAGAGGGCATCAGATCTCATTACAGATGGTTGTGAGCCACCATGTGATTGCTGGGAATTGAACTCAGGACCTCTGGAAGAGCTGTCAGTGCTCTTAACCACTGAGCCATCTCTCCAGCTGCAACTGTGGATTTATCAGGACTCTTGATTACAATAATGGAAAGCTAACTCCAATCCAAAGGGGAATATGGAAGTAGCTATGACCTGGGAATGTTCTGGATCCAAGGATCTGAAGGAAGCAACAGTGTACTTGCATACATAAAATAAAAGGCTTTAAATAAATCCACAGTTGAACCAGTCCTCTCCCAGAGCCCTTTCACATAGGCTATTCCAAAGGTTTATGGCAATGGCTTCTTCCACTCAGGACTGCCCCTAGACTTTCGGTCATATTTATGCTAACTTTAAAAGGGTGTCTCTTCCTTAAGACATGTTAATGTCACCTGTTAGAAAATTGTTACAAAGGATTGGTATTTGGAGAACAGAACACACTTCAGCAACCTATTGAGATCTACCATGTCTGTGGTGTGGATTTTAGTCAGATGGACCAACATTGCCCCTTTTATTATGTGAATTAGTCCTCCAAGTGCCATGCAGGCCCCTCTGCACAGCAGCCCTGACAACTGTCCTTCAACACCTTTGAGCATAGATGGTGTACCCTTAGCATGCAATAGATGGAGGTCTGGAACCTCTGAGATCAGAGCCCCACATCCAGAAACAAAAAGATAGGTTCCACGTCTTCCTCACTTACCCAACGTACATTTTCCCAAGTGTCCCTCAGAAAATCAGTCCCATGGGAAACTCCGTAAATACATGTTTCATGATTATTTCAAACAAACAAACGACCCCACATTTCCCAACCTCCACTTTACCAAAATGAAAGCCAATAAGAACTTGTAAGATGAGGAAATCTCTTTTTCCCTGTTTTGAGTTGAAATATATCTCCACAACTAGATATATTCACATCCTAACCCTTGGTACCTGGACATGTGAACTCATTTGGAAATATTGTAGAGTCTTCACAGATGTGATGGAGTTAATAAAGGTGAGACTATACTAGTATGAAGATAACTCTCCAGCCAGCGATCAGTGTCCTCAAATTATCACCCATTCACCACACTTCCTCTTATTGCACTGACTTTATCTCCTGTTTTAATTGTTAGACTAAAAGTTCATGCCTGGTTTCCTGTATGTTTGACTGATCTGTGGCATAGGGGATCTGCTTTAAAGCAAGTTGGTTATGCTCCAGGACAAACACATACAAAGGGATTCATTGGAATGATTTTTGTAGCTATCATAGCTGCCACAGTTATCCTATTCAAAATAAACATTTGAAAATGATGTTTGATAACTCCCTTCTGTAGTTTTCAGGACTGTGATTGCTATTCTTCATTGTCAACTTGACTATATCTGGAGTCAACTACAACCCAGAAATGGAGAACACACCTGTATGACATTGTTTGCTTAAAGTGGATGAATCCACTGGTCCAGACCTTTGAGGTAGGAAGACACACAACTTTAATCCAGATCTCGAGGTGGGAAGACAGACCTTTCATTTGAATCTTGAGGTGGAAGACAGTCTTTGATCCAAATCTTGAGTCAGGAAAGACATACCTTTAATATGAGCCATACCTTCAGCTGGACGTCTATATAAGAAGAAGGAAGCTTTTGTTCTTTGTTTGCCTTCACCTTGCTAGCACATCCATTCCTTCTGACTTTAGAGCCCACTTCTGGATTGCAGCATATACTGAAGATCAGATGAAACATGCAGCCTTGTGGGACTGAACAACTACTAGATTTCTAGACTTTCTGATCACAGGTAGTTATTGTTCAATTAGCTGGACAGGGGGGAAGGAGAGAGAGATTCATTCCATAAGTTCTGTGACTGTAGAGAACCCGACTAATACCCTAATTTTGGTACCAGAAGTGGTTCTAGAGAAAGAAGTATAAGGATGAATCTTCTAAGTATCTGGAATAGGTATTTCAATTCACCAGCGCCTTCAGCTACTGAAGCCACTCTAGTCACCCCCTCTCCTGGGAGCTCAGAGAGTACTGAAAGCCCTTGGTGTGAACTATACTACAAACTTAGAGAGATAAATGACTTTGATTATCCCGACTTACCAATTGTGAGTACTGATGGATTAGGTGACCTTGTATATGAAACTTTTGACAGGTTGGGGGAAAATAAGGGAAATACTGCTGCTGGTTGGTTGCTTTTAATATCTCTTGATAAACTGATAAAGGATAGGAATGAGCTCCAGCTTAAAATTAACCAACTTCAGAACATGGTGAAGGACAACAAAGAACTTAATGATAAAATTGACCACCTTCAGATGCTCATAAACAATCTAAAGGTTTCCAAGTGTGCCCTGGAAGAGAATCTTCTCTCCAGCAGCCACAAAGCTCGAGTTATGGAAAATCAAACCAAAGCTCTCATTATAAGGTTAGCTGAATTACAGGGAAAATTCAAGTCCCAGCCTCAGAGGGTGTCAGCAGGTAAAGTAAGGGCATTAATTGGTAAAGAATGGGATCCTATAACTTGGGATGGGGATGTGTGGGAGGACCCTGTTGAAGCCGAGAACTTAGAATTCTCAGATTCTCAAGGGTTTACCTCATCTGAGGAAATGGTACCCTCAGCCCCACCCCTTGAAATACTGCCATTTGTACCTTTCACTGAGGAACTTAATCCTTCGTTGTCTATTAAACCAGCAGTGATTAGCTCTCAAAGAAATGCCAGACAAGATAATACTGATGTCCCTCAGAGCCCCAAAATAGTTGCCTCTAGACCTATAACAAGACTTAAGGCAAAGCAGGTTCCTAGAAGGGTGGTAGAAAGTGTGGTCCATGAGGAGGTGTACTATACTACTAAGGAGCTTAATGAGTTTGCTAAGTCATTCAAGCAGAAGTCTGGGGAATATGTATGGGAATGGATTTTAAGGGTGTGGGATAATGGTGGAAGGAACATAAAACTAGATCAGGCTGAGTTTATTGACATGGGCCCTCTGAGTAGAGATTCTAGGTTTAATATGGAAGCTCGCAGAGTTCAACAAGGTGTCAGAACTTTGTTTGAATGGCTGGCTGAAGCATTTATTAAAAGATGGCCTACTGAAAAGGAGTTGGAGATGCCTGATATCCCTTGGCTTAGTGTTGATGAAGGGATTTTAAGGCTCAGGGAAATTGCAATGCTAGAGTGGATACACTATCCTAATCCTCCACAATGGGAAGGCCCAGAAGATATGCCCTTCACGAATCCTATAAGACGCAAACTGGTGAGAGGGGCACCAGCACATTTGAAGAGTTTTGTTCTCTCCCTTTTGCTTGTGCCAAACCTTAGGGTTGGAGATGCTGCTGCTCAATTGGATGAATTAAATGCAATGGACCTAATTGGGCCCTGGGGTAGCAGCAACCAGGTGGTAGCATTGAATCACCAGAGACAAGATGATCATAACTATTGTACAGGCAGCACAGATAACACAATGTTCATAATGGCATGACTCATTCTGACCTTTGCTACTGGCTCATCAGTCATGGTGTTTCCAGGCATGAAATAGATAGGAAGCCTACTGAATATCTGATCCGCGTAAACAGAAAAATTCACAAACAAATAAAAGAAAGGCTACGTTGGATCATGGCAAAAAGGCAGTTGACTACTGCCAGTGAATCAATTTCCAGACTTGAGCCAGTTTGCAGACCCAGACCCCATTGAATGAAGGAATGAGAGGTTCCCTGAGGAAAGACCTTGATAAATCACCTTAAAGTTTTACTGTTCTCCAGTCCTTCCCTAGAAGGACATATAGCCTTTTACAAGGGCTTTTACACTAGGGGAAAGGAAACAGACTTTCCAGGGTCTGTCTATTAGATACGAGTTCTGAATTGACACTGATTCTGAGAGATCCCAAGAAACATAAGTAGGGGCTTATGGAGGCCAGGTGATTAATGGAGCTTTGGCTGACTCATAGTAGGTCCCTGAACTGTTCCTGTGATTATTTGCCCAGTCCCAGAGTATATAATTGGGATAGATATATTTAGAAGTTGGCAGGATCCTCACATTGATTCTCTGACCTGTGGAGTGGGGGCTATTATAGTTGGAAAGGCTAAGTGGAAGCCTTCAGAGTTACCTTTGCCAAAGAAAATAGTGAATCAAAAACAGTATCACATACCTGGTGGAACTGCAGAAATTCGGGCCACCACCAAATTCTTCAAAGATGCAAGGGTGGTGGTTTCTATTACATCTCCCTTTAACTCTGCTATCTGGCCTGTTAAATGACAGTTGACTATCAAAAACTCAATCAAGTCTTAACTCCAGTTGCAGCTTCTGTACCAAATGTAGTGTCCTTACTTGAGCAAATTAACATATCTTCTGGTACATAGTATTCAGCTACTGATCAAGCAAATGCCTTTTTCTTAGAATCTGTTCATAAGGATCACCAGGTGCAATTCTCTTTCAGATGGCAAAGCCAGCAGTATACCTTTACAGTTTTACCTCAAGGATATATAGACTTTCCTGCTCTGTGTCATAACTTAGTTAGAAAGGATCTTGATTTTCTGTCTCTTCCACAAAATATCACATTGGTGTACAATATAAATGACATTATACTGACTGGACCAAGTGAAGACCAAGGAGGTAGCAACCACTTTTGACTCATTGGTAACCCATATATGTATCAGAGGATAGGAAATAAGTCCAACCAGAATTCAAGGACCTCAGTGAAATCCTTAGGAGTCCAGTGGTGTGGAGAATGCAGAGATATCCCTTGGAAGGTAAAGAATAAATAATTGCTGTCCTCCCCCTCCCCCCAAGAAAGAAGCGTAACGCTAATGGGCCTATTTGGATTCTGGAAGCATTACAATTTTCACATGGGTGTGTTACTCCAGGCCATACACTAAGAGACTAGGAAAGCTGTTAGCTTTGTGTAGAGCCTGGGACAGGAAGTCTCAACAGGTCCAGGCTACTGTGCAGGCTGCTCTACCACTTGGAGCATATGATCCAGCAGACCCAATGGTACTTGAAGTGTCAGTGACAGACAAGGATGCTGTTTGGAACTTTGGCATACCTAAGGTGAATCACAGAAGAGACCTTTGGGATTCTACCATCATCTGCAGACAACTGTTCTCCCTTTAAAAGATAGCTCTTGGCTTGCTATTGGACCTCAATGAAAACTGAACATTTGACAGTGAGCCACCAAGTTACCATGTGACCTGAGCTGCCTATCATGAGTTGAGTATTATTGGACCCACCAAATCACGAAGTAGGACATACACAGTAGCAATCCATTATCAAATGGAAGTGGTATAGGGCTGGAAAGATGGCTCTGTGGTTAAGAGCATTGGCTACTCTTCCAGAGGTCCTGAGTTCAATTCCCAGCAACCACATGGTGGCTCACAACCAACTGCAGTGAGATCCGATGCCCTCTTCTGCTGTGTCTGCAGGCAACAGTATACTTATATACATTAAATAAATATTTTTCCAAAAATGGAAGTGGTATATACATGATTGCACCTGAGCAGGTCCTGATGGCACAAGCAAGTCACATGCAGAAGTTGCCCAAATGCTTGTGGTTTCTGCTCTTGTTACAGTTCAGTCTTGCTGCCAAGCATGTGCCTATAGCCTCATGGGGTGTTCCTACAATCAGCTTACTGAGGAAGAGACAACTAGGGCCTGGTTTACTGATGGTTGTGCACTTTATACAGGCACCACCCACAAGTGGACAGCTGCAGCATTACAAACCCTTTTTAGTACAACTCTGAAAGATGCTGACAAAAGGAAATCTCCACAGTGGGCCGAACTTGGCCAAATGAACGATTGTTCACTGCTTCGTATGCTGGATGGTCATGGACATAGAAAGATTATGATTGGAAAATTGGTGAGAAAAGCATCTGGGGAAGAAGTATGTGAATAGACCTTGGCAAATGTGCAAAGGATGTGAAGATATTTGTGTCCCATGTAATGCTCATCGAAAGGTGACTTCAGCCAAGGAGTTCAGTAATCAAGATGGGATGCCCTATTCTGTGCACACTCAGCTTCTTTCCCTTAGCTATTCCTGTCATTGCCCAATGTCCACATGAACAAAGTGGCCATGGCGACATAGATGGGGATTATGGGTGGGCTCAACAATATGGACTTTCACTAACCAAGATTGACCTGGCTACAGCTGCTTCTGAATGCCAAATCAGCTAACATTGAGACCCAGATAAACACCATTCCCTGAGGTGATCATCTAGCAACCTGGTGAGAGGCTGACTACATTGGACGACTTCCTCCGTGGAAAGAACAGTGCTTTGCCTTTACTGAAGTAGATACTTATTCTGGTTAGAGACTTGCATTTCTTGCACATAATGCTTCTGCCAAAACCACAATTTATGAACTTACAGAGTGCCTTATCCATCATCATAGTATTCCACAAAGTATTGCTTCTAACCAAGGTACTCACTTCACAGCCAGAGAAGTGTGACAGTGGACCCACGATCATAGAATGCACTGGTCTTACCATGTTCCCCACCATCCTGAAGCAACTGGTCTGATAGAAATATGAAATGGCCTTTTAAAGACACAGTTACAGCATCAGTTAGGTAGCAGCAGTCTGGAGGGTTGAGGCAAGGTTCTTCAGAAGACAATATATGCTTTGAGTCAACATCCAATATAAGGTACAATTTCTCCCATAGCCAGGATCCATGGGTCCAGGAATCAAGGGCTGAAAAGGGGAATCACTAACACCCCTAATAACCCACTAGGGGGAAAAAAATGATTTCTGTTCCTACAACCCAAGGTTCTTTGGGTCCAGAGAGAGAAGTGTTCCTGCTAGAAACTACAACAAAAATTCCATTGGACTAGAAGCAAAGACTTTCCCCTGGCATCTTTGGGCTTCTAATGTCCTTAAACCTACAGGCTAAGGAAAGAATAACAGTGTTAGGAGGGAACCAGATTACCATGGGGAAGTTGGATTGCTTCTTCACACAGAGGTAAGAAAGATTATGTCTGGAGCGTAGGAGATTTTTTAGGGTATCTCTTAGGACTATCATAACATGTGATTAAAGTCAATGGGAAACTACAACAACCTAATCCAGACAGGATGACAAAGGGAACGAGCCTTCAGGAATGAAGGTATGGGTCACTTCTCCAGGAAAAGAGCCAAGACCTGCCGAAGTACCTGCTGGGTGGAGGAAATGCAGAATGGGTAGAAGAAGAAGGTAGTTATAAATACCAGCTAAGGCCACATGACTACACCTGTTGTATTTTCTCAAGAATGCATTTGTTCAGATTTGTGTTTTCCTTCAATTTTTAATCCTATGTTGTAACATCAATTAAAGGAATATCAATTATCATATTTAAGTTTGAGATACCAAAAGGATGTCCCCTAAAGAACATTGCCACCTAATCTAAATTTATAATTTGTTAGCAGTTGTACAACTGTTGTATGGGTTATATCATGTTAGGCATAATTATGACCTGGTTAAATAGATAATGCATCTGTGATTGTACATGGGATGGTTATGTTTAGGCATTATCATGACCTGATAATTGTTTTCCTTTGGAGATTAATTATGACTTAAGCTGTGATTGTGTGTCAAGTTGAAAAGAGGTGGGCTGCGATGGCTATTCTCGGCTGTCAGCTTGACTATCTCTGCAGTGGACTGCAGTCCAGGAATGAAGACCCCGTCTGTGAGTGTTTATCTGCTTCATTTGAAGTGGGTGAATCTACTTCTAGTCTAGACCTTTGAGGTAGAAGGCGCGCATCTTTTATCCGAATCTTAAGGTAGGAAGACACGGGCATTTAATTCAGATCTTGAGGTAGTAAGACTCAATCCCTTTAATCCGGGACATACCTTCATCTGGACATCTATGTAAGGACATAGAAGGAAGCTTTTGCTCTTTGTCTGTTTGCCCTCACCTTGCTAGCACATCCATTCCTTCACTGGCTTTAGAGCCTATATCTGGATTGCAGCATATACTGAAGACCAGCTGCAACATGGAGCCTTGTGGGACGGAACAACTACTAGATTCTCGGACTTTCTGGTCATGGCTAGCCATTGTTGGATCAGCTGGACTGCAGCCTGTAAGTCATTCCAGTAAATCTTCTTGGGAGGGGAAGGTTGGAGGAAATGAATTCATTCTTTAAGTTAGTACAAGGATTAAATCTTAAGTGTGATCTTCTACAGGTAATGCATTCTGTTTTCCTTCTCAAAGTCCTGTTATGCCTTTGCCAACTTTTCAGAAGGATCACCTAGAATGAAGTGGTGCATTCAGGCTATCCCTACAGTACTTCATGCTTGATCAATTCTTAGTTCTTCACCAGTGACCCCCTCCACCCACATGGTTTTTTTAATAAAACAAAAAGGAGGAACTGTGGCAATGCATTGTGATAAAAATATCTTACATCCTAAGAGACTGGAATTTTTGCTAGCACAGTCTGAGTTAATAATACACCTTGAGGTCACTTAAGACTGCCATGTACTATGTATGTACTTTGCCTGTTTGTTTAATCTGCCTGTAAGAGAACAATATTAAAATCAACTTTACTTGCCTTGGACTTCCCATGTGATCAACTTTTGGGATTGTTTTGTTAGTTTTTTTGTTTGCTTGGGGGTTGTTGGGGTTGTTATTGTTGAGACTGGGTCTTTCTAGTCCTGGCTGTCCTAGAACTTGCTATGTAGACCATACTGGCCTCCAACTCACAGAAATCCCCCTCCCTCTGTCTCACAAGTGTGGGATCAAAAGTGTGTACCACCATGCCCAGCCCAGCCCAGCCCATATGATCAGCTTTTCCAGATTAAGCACATACATAGCTATAATCTTGAGTTATCTTCTCTTCTATGTTCCTGACCCAAGAGTCATGCATGTGTGCTTGTACATAAGTTATGATAATCATTGGATGGAAACAGCTAATAGTCTGAAAGCAATCTTATAAAACAAATATTTATAAAAGATAGCATTCATATATTGCTTTAAAGGACAAAGTGAAGTGACAGTGGATATGCAGTATGAATGGTATGTGCAGAATGAGACACAGTGGGGGTGATGGTTTGCAGACGAGGAGCACCTAGTTTTGCCAGCAAAATCTAGGCTGTGGTTCTCAGCCTTCTAATGCTGCAACCCTTTAATACATTTCCTCAGGTTGTGACCCCAACCATATAATTATTTAATTGCTACTTTGTAACTGTAATTTTGCTGTTAATGAAACTATAATATAAATATTTGTGTTTTCCAATGGTCATAGGTGACCCCTGTGAAAGGGTCATTTAACAACCCTAAAGGAGTTGTGACCCACAAGTCGAGAACTGCTGTGCTAGATGGTACTCCTCCCCTGAACCTTCAAGGACCCAACCCTGGGAACAACTTATCCTCAGGCTCCCGCTTCCACAGTCGGAAGAGAATCCACTTCTCTCTTTTCTTCAAAGATTTTGACTTTTTTCTTTAATGTGTATGGGTGTTTTGCCTGCATATATGTCTGCACATTTGTGCAGAATCTAAGTAGGCCAGGTGACAGCTTCAGATCCCTTGAACTGAAGTGACATGCAGTTGTGAGCCACCATGTAGGTGCTGGGAGCCGAACCTGGATCCTCTAGCTCTACCAGTGCTTGTACTGGCTGCCCACCTCTCCAGCCCACAACTCACTGCTATTGTCTTATGCCAGAGCAGCTCTAGAAGTTAATACATTTTTCTTTTCCTTCATATATTTTTTGATGCATCTGAGTGTCTTGCCTACACGTATATTGGATACCCTGAAACTGGAATTACGGGTGGTTGGGAGCCACCAGATGGGAGCTGGGAGCCAGGCCCATTCTCTACTGGATGAGCCATCTCTTAAGTACTGAGCCATCTCCCCTGCCCTTCCTTTTTTGTTTGTTTGTTTTGTTTTAAAGAATTTCCAAATTGGGGGGAGTGAGTTGGAGAGATGCCTCAGTGGTAATGCGCACTGCCTGTCCCTTGAGAGGTTCTGAGTCCAATTCCCAGTCCCCACATGGCAGCCATCTATTAAGGGATCTGATGCCCTCTTCTGGTGTGCAGACATCCATGCAGACAATGCCCTAAAATATATAAGTAAATATCTGTTTTTAAAAATTCCAAACTGGGGGTTAGGGATTTAGCTCAGTGGTAGAGCACTTGCCTAGCAAGCACAAGGCCCTGGGTTCAGTCCCCAGCTATGAATAAAAGGAAAAGAAAAAAAAATTCCAAACTGATTTGACATAGAAACCCTTTTTCACATAAAAGCTATTCATTTGCAAGAAACACACTCCAGCTCCAGAAGAACAGTAGCCATCTATCAAGCTTACAAAGGGAACTTTAGGCAGCGCCATTCTCCATTTTGCTGCCATAAGCACCTGGAACTGGATCTGACTGAGTTGACATTTACTACTTACCTGAGGAAAATACTTAATATCAACTTCTAGCTCACTTGTTTTGTTTTTGTACCATTTACATTTTTTATTACTGGAGAGGGGGTGCTGAAAGCCACAGCATACACAAGGAGGTCAGAAGACAGCTTTCAGGAATCAGTTCTCTCCTTCCACAGAGGCTGCAGAGATCAAACCCACGTCATCGGGCTTGCTCAGTAAGTGCTTTTACCTGGTGAGCCATGTTGCCAGCCCTCACCTGTCTTTTAACACAAGACCAAGAGACTACACAGAAAAATCTTAATCCCCTAAGATTAGGACTGTAAGTCAACAGCAACATCAAGACATGGGTGGGAAGAATATTAGTCATTCCTTATAATCTTCCCCAAATAAATGTACTCAATTAAAGACAAGCCCCTAGCTCCACACCCAACACCCAGACTAGCTTCCCTAGACCCTTCTTCTCATTTGCACATTAGCCAGCACTGAGAGAACCAGTGACCTAGCATCATTACTACAAAATGAATCGCATGCACCCTACCACAGTAAGTAATACCATATTACAAAAAAGGTTTTTAAGGTTTTTTATTTATATGTAACGTGCGTGCATGTGTACGCAACACGTGTGAGGATGTCCGATGAGGCAGGAAAAGGGTTTGAGACCCCATGATGCTGGAGCTACAGGGGGTTGTGAGCTTCCCTTGGGTGCTGAGAACTGAACTTGTTCCTTCTGGAAGAGCAGCAAGCACCTTTAACCGTGGAGCCATCTCCCCAGTCCCTGCAAAACAGTCTTAGTCACCTAATGTGGCTTGAGTTTCAACTACCAGCACTTTGTAGTGGATTCAATTGTGGATTTTAATCTTTTTTCCTCAGGAGTTCATCTTTGTGGGTCTCGTTTCTAGAGTCTTCTGTGCCCTGAGGTGGGACAGTGTTCCCAAAGAGAATCTGCTTTTCCTCAGGCCCTAGGGATTCAAGAGTCATCTGAGTTCATTGTTCTGTTTGCAACTAGTATCCCCCGGCCCTGAATGCACAGGTTTCATGTTCATGTCTCAGAGAGGTTTTCTTTTGTCACATGCATATATTTATACCCCAGACGTTTATGCCAACAACATTCATCAACGCCTATCACGTGCATCTCAAAATCAGCTTGCCCAGTACTGAGCTTCTGGAAAGCCTGTAGCCATGTGAATGTCCTATTCAGCAAATAGAACCAATTGACCTGTATGGGTGTATAGGGACTTTACTGAACAATAGGCAAATAGGGGTTGAAATCTATCTTATGACAAACAGCTCAGTTAAGGTGGAAGTGTTTATATGTTCAAATACACTGTCTCGATTGTCAGACCAAGCAAGAAAAGCCTCACAGACCTGCTACATGACCTTGAGAGCAAAACTGGAAAATACTTTGCCTTGTCAAACAGTGCCACCACTGAGCTAAATTTTGGAAGTCAGTTGCTCAAGATCAAAAGGAAACAGTCCAACCAAACAATCCCTCAGAGTAAAACTGTAGGAGGTGCTGTAGGGTGCTACAGAATGCTCATAAGTCTTTTATAGGATTTGTTAAGTTTCATAGTGCTATAGTTTGGATATGGCTTGGTCCCTGTGGTGATTGGCCTTCATTGTTATCTTGACTAGATTTAGAGAAAACATGCTCTATCTGAGGGTGTTTTCCTCAGAGACATGTAACGGAGGAGGAAAGACGCACCCTGAATATGGGCAGTATCTTCCCATGGGTCACAAATGAAATAAAAATGAGAAATCCAGCTGAGCACCAGCATTCACCCCTCTCTGCTCCCAATTGTAGATACAGTGTGGCCAGTGTTTCATGTTGCTACTGCTGTGCCTTCCCTGTGTCCCCTAAAACTGTAAGCCAAAATAACCCTTAAGTTGCTTCTCACCTGATACAGCAATGAGAAATGAAATTAATACTGTCCCCAATACAGTGAGTGACATTGAAAACTGATAGGACTGGCTGGCGGAGCACGCCTCTAATCCCAGCACTTGGGAGGCAGAGGCAGGCAGATCAAGGCCAGCCTGGTCTACAGAGTGAATTCTGGTCTACAGAGTGAATTCTGGGACAGCTAGGGCTACACAAAGAAACCCTGTAGGAGAATAGGAGAAAACGAAGAAAATGGATAGGATCTTGATTAGGTAGAGCCTAATAAGAGGTGTCCGCTGTCCGGGTGAAAGGTAATGCTGGTTTCCAGGGGTCTTCCGGGAGTGGATTAGACTTTCCTTTAGGAAAGAGCCTCGGGGTAGGAGGTGGGTCACTGGGAGCAGGCCTTGTGGCTCTGTAGCCTGATACTTCTTCCTGTTCATAATTGGACTATGGATACAGTGTGAGCAGCCAGCCTCCTACTCCTACCACGATGCCTTTCTTCCCTGCCTGCTGCCATGTCTTCTCCACTGTGGTTGACTGCATCGCTCTGGTACTGGGAGCCAAAATAAACCTTTTCTTCTTTAAGTTGCCTTTGTTAGAGTATTTGTCACAGCAATATACATACACACTACAAACACAACCCCCATCTCGGAAAAAGAAAGACCTTAGAGATCCAACTTTGCCCCTCCCCCCCCATATGAGGGCAGAGCAGGAAGGCAGTGCCTCACCAGATGCCAAATTGGCTAGCATCTTGGGCTTGGAATTTTCAGGCTCTAGAACTATGAGAAGGAAATTTCTTGTGTTTATAAGCTGTAATATTCTGTAATAGCAGTCTGAGGAAACAGAAACACTTCCATAATGCCTGCCTGACCATTAATCTGTAGGCATCTTGTATCTGAGTAAAACCAAACATGAGCTGTATATTAGTTTCGATGCTAAATACCAAGCTTGCGTTGGAAATCTGCATATGGTGGTTAGAAAATCTCCCCCACTTCAAGAACACATGCTTAAGGTAGGTCTGAAGGTATAAAGGATTCTGATGTATGTCACTGGCTGTCAAGTGGCTCAGCAAAACAGAGCGAGAGGGAGAGGAAGAAACACTGGCATACATGCTGTCCACGGTAGTCTACATGAGGGTGCCCAGGTCTGCTTTATGCTTAGTGCTACACATCTTGAAAGTTTTCACAGTTGAGTGTTAAACAAGGCAAAACAGTGATTCCTCACTAGAGTCAAACAAATGGTTTAGGACAGAGACAATGTCAAAAGCAAAGAATAAAAAAAACCAGCAATGGCAGAGGCTGGCTGTGAGGGCAGTCAGCGCATGCTTGGGGGCTCATGTCTCTGCTCAGGGTTGTCTTGGAAAGTTGGAAGCATCTGTGGATAGAGGCACAGCATTAAAGAGTGTGTTCCCTCACAAGCCAACAGCTCTCAAGCGAGACATTCAATCCTCAGAGCACAGTGAGGACCTCCGCCAAGAGGACCTCTGCCAAGAGGACCTCCTGGAGGCAGAAGGCACTGACAGCTCTGAGCTCCACATGCAGCCTCCCAAAGGACTGCTCTTCTGAACTCCTCCAGTTTCTGTAGTTTGGGGGTTTTTTTTGTCTGTCTGTTTGTTTGGTTTTGTTTTGTTTTGTTTTGTTTGAAATTTCTTGAACCTACCAGTGGAGAAAAAACCGTGGAGGAAGGGCATCGGCGCCTGCCAGTTGTCAAGATCCTCAACTTCTTTTATCTCGTTCTTCAAATTGTTGGCTTTTTCCTTCTCCCAGAAAGGCAGACTGCAGGAAGAACACAACCGCACTGAGTTTGAATGTATGCCATGTTAAATTTATAAACACCATCTATGAGAAAGGCACTGTGTGACCACGTGACCATAAAGGGACCTAGGCCTCCACAGCAAGGAGCTGTGGAGAGAGCCAGTGAGTAAAGTGATTGTTGTGTAGCCACAAGGACCTGTGTTCACACCTCAGAACCCACAGAACGAGGCAGGGTGTGGCCAGCACCTAAGATTGACCTCTGACCTCGACATGCACACGTTCAAACACACACAATAAGTAAATGTAAAAATAACAATGTAGATTTAAAAAGACAGACCTAAACGCAGAGTGATTCAAAAGCAGTAGAATGACCTATGGTATATTAGCTAAATGAAAATGGATAGAACGAGTTGTAATCTTTTTTTTTGAAGTTTTATAACTGTATGGGTTTTTCCTATGCATCTGCACCATGTGCCATGTGGTGCCCAGAGACCAGAAGATGGAGGAGCAGCGGAAACTAGAATTGCTGATGGGCGTGAGTGGCCCTGCGGGTTCTGAGACTTGAACCTGGGTCCTCTGGAAGAACGTCCAGTGCTCTTAACCACTGAACCTTCTCTCCAGCCCCAGAGAGTTCTTAATAGTATAGTAATATAATATTAATAAATAACAAATAT
Organism: Rattus rattus; assembly: GCF_011064425.1. Lineage (NCBI taxonomy): Eukaryota > Metazoa > Chordata > Mammalia > Rodentia > Muridae > Rattus > Rattus rattus. The sequence continues at coordinate 84,438,717 of NC_046157.1, read as the reverse complement.
TAAAATGTATAGATATGGATAATGAGATCAAAGCAATTGTATGAAGCCTACCCATCCAATAACATGGGAATTAAAGGCCTCCTGCAAATATGGCTTCATAATTGAGGAAACAGGCAATCCGAGCAGACAGAGCACAGTGTTCTCAACAAATCTGAAGAGCCAGAGATCCGTCATTAGGAAACCTTAGACACATGGAAACAGCAGGGCAAAGCTTGGGGGTGGGGGCTACACAGAAAATGAACTTCCGAAATTTGTATACCAGTTCCCTTGAGGATCGCTGAATGTTATGAAGTATTATAAGGTGGGGTGCCGCAGGACAATAAAATAGTCTATTGTGTGCTGTGTTGGATAGTTTTATGTCAACTTGACACAAGCTTACATCATCTGAGCAGGGAACCTTGATTAAGAAAATGCCTCCGTAAGATGGGGGTTGTGTGCAGGCCTGTAAGACGTTTTCTTAATTGGTACTGATGTGGGAGGGCCTAGCCCATTTTGGGTAGCACCATCCCTAGGCTGGTGATCCTGGGTTCTATAAGCTGAACAAATTGTGAGGAGCAAGCCAGTAAGCAGCATCCTCCATGGCCTCTGCATCAGCTCCTATCTCCAGGTCTCCGGGTTCCTGCCATTTGAATTCTTATCCTGACTTCCTTTGATGTTGGACTGTAATACAGAAGTGTACACTAAATAAGCCCAAAGATATGAGCGGCATTGTTCCAGCTTCCATAGAAAACTGAAAAATTATTCTAGATCCCACAAACGGAGCTGGAAAGTCTTCATTGATTACTGCAAGCATTTGGTAAAGACTCTAATGGAGTAGTTAGCTACTCTAAACTGACCGTAGAGAGGTCCTGAAAACAGTCAAAACACACTCAAAAGCATCAACCTTCAAAAACTAAAGATCAAGCTAGGCAGTGATAGCACACGCTTTTAATCCCAGCAATCAAGAGGCAGAGTTCAAGGCCAGCCTGGTCTGCAGAGCAAGTTCCAGGACAGCCAGGGCTACACAGAGAAACCCTGTCTCCAAAAAAAAAAAAAAAGTGTGTGTGTGTGTGTGTGTGTGTGTGTGTTGTGTGTGTGTGTGTACACATATGTAACTATAATATAACACAATAGAAAAACCACCCTACTTAGTATTTTTATGATTTATACATACAAATATATTTTCATATATTCATAAGAGGCAATTTACAAAAACTAAAATAATTGGGTAGGATGGTAAGGCGGTGGCTGATATGTTGAGTATTCTAGAATAGTGTTTATTAAAAAAAGGAAGTACAGACATGAGAAGCTTGATTATGTGTTGGAAGGACTAATGAAGCATGACAAAGGCATTAGAGGTGCCAAGCTTAGAATAAAAGGCTTTTCTTCCCACCCAGCACTGAATCCTGCTGCGTGAGACTCGGGAGCACACGTGCCAACCTCACCACATTACATGAGACTATTTCTATTCAGAAATAGGGAGAGGGAAGAGGTAAATACATAAAGTCGTGGTCAGAGCAAAAGTTTGAAATCGGGGCTGGAGATAGGGCTTGGTCATAGTTAGGAACATTGGCTGCCCTTCCGGAAGACCCTGTTTTGATTCTTGGCCAGCACCCACACTATGGCTTGAAACCATTTGTAAATTCAGTTTCAGGGAATCTAAAACCTTCTTCTGGATCTCGGCACCAGGCACACACATGGTACACAGGCATACATATGAGTAAAACACTTCAACACATAATTTTTCATTTAAAATATATTCAAGTCTATAAGCAAGGAATTAGGGCCACTGAGATGGCTCCATGGATATTGGTGCTTGCTGCCAGTGTAACGACATGAGTTCAAGCCTTGAGACCCACATAGTGCAAAGAGAACCAACTCCCTAACACGTGGCACATGTGCCTCTATACATGCATACCTTTTTTATATATGTAGAAAAACAGGACTAGTATTTCCCTCAAGTACAGGGATGTTCTGTGATATTCTAATATTCTGGAAAATGGAGTATCAGTCATTTTATCCATGTAAACTCCCTTCCCATGCATACCCAAGCACAACACGGCATGAGGCAGTTGGCCAGTGTCATCTGTAGAATTTGTCCCCCTCCCATTGCCAGACGCCACAGACCCTTGACCTCTGTGGGTCTTTCCAACTGTCCACCATACTGCACTGACCCTCCTGATGTAACACAAAAGGTCCCTGTGGTTTGACTGACTGTGGGCTCCACAGAGATGGGATCATAGAAAACCTGGGGAAAACTCACTTGGGAATTTGTGGAAGTGGCTCAAGTGGGATAAAGGTGTCGAATTTTTTCTCATAAGGTCCCCTGGGGAAAAAAACAGTAAAAACAGCTGTAAAATTGCAATGACCTCTTAAAGTATGGAGAGCAACACATTATGTTCGAAACACGCCCTACCTTCTGGGATCAGTCCCAAAAGGAAGCTTCAGGGCCATACAGAGAACAATGTTTCATTTTTTATTAGGTTTCATCAAGATCACTGACTCCCGCATAACTGGCTTTCTAGATAGTTTCAATAAAATACAACTGCTGTTTGTTCTTTCTGTTGAATGGCTCTCTTCTCTCTGACCATATTGTCCTAAGTTCACTTCCACCTTTAAAGTCAACCCACAGACTGGTCACTAACAGTCAGACTTAGTGCAAAAGCTCCTTTATCTACAAGTGTGTGGTAATAGACATCAGACAAAATGAGCAACTACTATTTCTGACTTTATCAGGTTTTAAAAGTATGATGTAATGGGTTCCTCGACATTTCCATATGAGTTATCCTTGGAGTTAATTCATATTCATCCTTCCAGTACCCTCTCTTACACCCTCCCCAGTGACGTGTGTGTGTGTGTGTGTGTGTGTGTGTGTGTGTGTGTGTGTGTATGCTTTTTTAAAGTCTGGTGCCATTTTTGTGGTACTGGGGATTGATATTAAGGCCTCGCACATCTAAGCAAGTTCACCACCAATGAATTATATCCTCAGGCCTTCTTGTCTCTTGTAGGCACAAATTAAGTAAATAAGAACTCTTTAAGGAATTTTCACTCCATCATATCTCACTGCTATATCTCCCACTTTAAAAAATAATTCCTATACAGGATCTAGGGGAGAGGTTCAGTGGGTATGAGACTTGCTCTGAAAGCAACAGGATCTGGGTTCCAAATTCCCAGCACCTACATAAAAACCAGGCACAATGGGGTATGCTTGTGACCCCAGCGATAGGGGCAGAGACAGGCAGATCCTAGAGGTTCACTGTTCAGCTGGCCAGGCCAAATGTCAAGCTTTGGGTTCAGAGAGATCCAGACTAAAAACATACGTGCAGAAAGCCATAGAGAAAACACTCCATGTCCTCCTCTGGCCTCCCCATGCACATGCGTTGAGTATACACCCCTGCATACATAGGTGCTTATAACACACACAGACACACCAAGATATTAGACAAGTGACTAATTAAGTACTGTTAATTTACACTCAGCGGAGACAGGTAATAAAACTGTGGCATGCACATGGACTCACAGTGAGAAGTTCACTGGCGGCAGAGTTGCCCCAGCTTTGAAGAACTCTTTACTCTGTTCTGGGAACATGTATGGATTATCTCCTGGTGTCAATTTGGGGATTCCATTTCTGGGATCAATATCTGTGGGAAACGTCAGAAAAGTCACATGTAAGGCTGAAGCCGATGCCGTCTTCTGTGAGCAGCCGCCCGACGGTGAACAATCAAGTCCCTTCATGTTTATCGTGAGATAAATTCGTTAGCCCGCCTTAGAAATTCAAGTTCACAGGACCTTTTTCCCCTATGCTGTGTTCTCCGGTATGACTACTTAAAACCATGGAGGGCTGCAGAAGAGCGGGTGTGGAGAGCCAGCCCCTGAATGAGGCATGGCTCTTGTGCACGTACGCTCACAGCAGCTGGGCAAGGTTTGCAGGAGATCAAGCCAATTACATTTTTCAGAATAGACTGGGGGTAGCTTCTGAGGCCCTGAGGATCTGTTGGCAGTTGATACCTTCAAGGAGAGGGACGGTGGCTTTTATTTAAGAGTATGACCACAGGTAGTGTCCCAACACCCACAGACCACCTCATACCGTGGACAGCCCCAGTTGAAGGTTAAAAGTTCACTAAGTAAACATTTTTAGGGGTTGGGGATTTAGCTCAGTGGTAGAGCGCTAAGGCCCTGGGTTCGGTCCCCAGCTCCGAAAAAAAGAAAAAAGAAAAAAAAATTTTAAAAGGAAAGATTGAGGTTGAGAAGAAGATGGGGGCGACAGTTCCAAGAGCATCAGAGGTGAGGATCAATGTGCGGATATGATCAGAGTACACTGGGTGCATTATACATTTTCAAATAATAAAAATTTAAATTGAAAAACATGGCCAAGTGGTGGTGGTGCACCTTTAATCCCACCACCAGGAGGCAGAGGCAGGCCAGCAGATCTCTGTTCAAGGCCAGCCTGGCCTACAGAGTGAGTCCAGGACACCCAGGGCTACACAGAGAAACCCTGTCTCAAAAAACAAAACAAGGGCTGGAGAGATGGCCCAGGGGTTAAGAGCACTGACTGCTCTTCCAGAGGTCCTGAGTTCAATTCCCAGCAACCACATGGTGGCTCACAACCATCTGTAATGGGATCTGATGCCCTCTTCTGGTGTGCATGAAGACAGCTACATTGTACACATAAAATAAATAAACCTTTAAAAAAAAAAAGCCAAAAAACATGGAGGAATATAGCTCACCTGGCTACCATATATAATCCCTTGGGTCAATGTCAAGCTATATATGTATATGTATTTGTATGTATATGTATATGTGTATGTATATATATATATACTCTATCACTATAGATTATAAAACGTACACATTTGTTTGCTTGGCCCTTTGAGGGGTTTAGGTTTTGGGGGTTTTTGCTTGTTTTTTATTTTGGACAAGCGAGATATGTCGCTTTTATTTTGATATTCCACTATCTTATTGTATTTTAGTATTTTGTGTGTCCGAGTGTTTTGCCAGCATGTCTGTCTCGCACCAGTCAAGTCCTCTGAGACTAGAGCTACAGACTGCTGTGAGCCACCGTGTGGTGCTGAGGAGCAAACCCCGGTGTTCTGGGAGAGCAACCAGTGAGCTTAACCACTGAGCCATCTCTCCAGCCCCTTTCATTGTTACAATGTTTTTTATTTATTCTTTAAGAATCTCAAAAGATTTGTTTTAGTCATATTCTTTCCCTTCCCCCAACTTCTTCCAGAGTCTCCCAACCCCCCTACCCACCAAACTTCATGTTGTTATTCCCTCTTTAAACACATGCGCACACACCACCACCACCAAACATGAAATCTAATTATTTTGGCCAACTACTCCGGTGCCTGTGTCATACCCAGCGTCACGCCACTGGAGAGAAAAAAAAAAACCTGATTCCCCCTCTCCCAGAAGATATCAGTTTCCAACCGCTTCTTGGCTAAGGGTGGGACTTGTGCCCACTTCTCCTCTATGTCAGGATCTTGTCTGGCTTGAGTTTGTGCTGTCAAGGCTCTGTGAGTACATATGCCCATCTGACCTGCTATGTCAAGAAAACGCTGCCTTTTTGAAGTCATCCACCATGTCTGACTCTTACAAGTTTTCTGCCCCGTCCCCTGCCTCTGTCACTGAGCCTTAAAGGGAGGAGTGACATACAGACATCCCATTTCAGCCTGAACACTCCAAGTGTATCTCTCTCTCTCTCTCTCTCTCTCTCTCTCTCTCTCTCTCTCTCTCTCTCTCTCTCTCTCTCTCTCCACTTTGATAGAGGATAGAGGAGACACACTACCGTATTTCTTCTTCCCGAGGCTCTTGTCCACTGTTCTCTCTGCCACAGACTTCCTGTTGCCCCGGAAGACCCCATTGAAGAAACACTGCTTTCCAACATGGTAGGTGTGGAGGTTGCTGCTGAACCTTGGATAAAATGTCCACTCAGGACGCTGCCCATCTGCTGCAAGACATCGGAAACCCTTCCATTAGCACCGCTCCGGGCCCTCAAGACAACTAGATGACAAGATGTTACAACCCTCCCCTCCGCAGGCTCTACTTGACCTGCAGACTTCTCACATATACATGGTTTTTTCTTTTTTTAGATTAATTTTATTTATTTTATGTATATGAGTACAGTGCCACTCTCTTCAGACGCACCAGAAGAGGGCATCAGATCCCATTACAGATGGTTGTGAGCTACCACATGGTTGCTAGGATTTGAACTCAGGACCTCTAGAAGAGCAGTCAGTGCTCTTAACCATTGAGCCATCTCTCCAGCCCCCTCATCTTATTTTTGAGGCAGGATCTCCCACTGGACCAAGAGCTCATTGGTTTGACTTGATCGCTGGGATCTTCTTACCCATCACTTCAATGGGACTGAAGGCACGTGCTCTCACACCTACCTTTTTTACATGGGTACTGGAATCTATACTGAGACACTCATGCATGTGTGGTAAGCACTTTGCCTACTGAGCCATCTTCCCAGCCCCCAGCCTTGGTCTCTTCGTCTTCCCCCTCCCAACTGTGGAGACCACAGGTGTGTGTCACCACACCCAGCTAAACTGCGGAGCCTTCCTCAGTGCATGTGAGCCCTCAGTTCTGCATCAGGGGGGGCATCAGACTCGGGGAAACTGGGCAGGGGAGGAGGAGGGGGAGGAGGGGGAGGAGGGGAGGAGGGGGGGGGGAGGGGGAGGGGGAGGAGGAGGAGGAGGAGGAGGAGGGGGAGGAGGAGGAGGGGAGGGGAGGAGGAGGAGGGAAGAAGGAGGAGGAGGAGGAGGAGGAAGAGGAGGAAAGGTACTCAAGAAGCTGCTCGATTGTTTCTGTTTTCTCTTGTCTTTCAAAACTCACACAAGCTTCATGTTCAGCTACAGAGGCTGGGAAGGGTCATAACAGCCTACAAGTACCTGTGATCAGCCTTCTCTCTGATGGCTGGAGAGAGAGAGAGAGAGAGAGAGAGAGAGAGAGAGAGAGAGAGAGAGAGAGAGAGAGAGAGCGCTCAACATAGACCAGCCATGACATCCTCAGTGGACACATACCCACCAAAGAAGGGAAAGCACTGTGCCACTTTAAGCTAGACACAGGCCCTTTCGGTGCCTACCTCATTTGAAGCTGTCCTTATAAAACTAATTCTAGTGACAAAGCAACAAAAGAATCCCATTGTTCTAGAGCTGCTGGAGAAGCCCCTGGGGGGGCAGCAAAGGACAGAGGTTGGACAGGAGGCCTGGGGAGCTGGGGTGTTCTGCTCCCTATGCTCCACTTCCTAACTACACGCGCTTGCGTGGAGGATCGAGTCTCTCTGTAACTCCATTTCCTTCTCTGAAAATGGAAAAGATCTCTTATCAGTCCACGACCATCTGTAACTCCAGATCGGGGGGGATCTGATGCAAACAAACACTCATACATGAAATAAAAATAGTGAATCTTTGAGGAGGAGAGAAATAGCAAATGCAAACAGTCACCCAGACCTAAAGCATTGTCACAGGGGAGGGTCCAGGACCGATGCGGCCAGAGGGAAATGCTCCGAATACCGCAGCTCAGCCGTTCTAGTGTGTGTCACTTGGTGGCTGGAGAAATGCGTCAGTGGCTGGCTTCACTCTTCTCTGAATGGCTCAGTGCACTGACGCAGACCTACAGAGAGGTCGGGGTGGTAGCACTGGTCTCAACTGAGTCACCTAGGACACATCTCTGAGCACAGCAGTGAGGGTTTCTAGACTGGGTTAACTGAGGTAGAAAGGCTGGGATGTAGACTGAATCCTGGGTTGAATAAAGAGAAGCAAGCTGAGCATTAGCCATTCTGTCTGTCTGTCTGTCTCTGTCTGTCTACCTACCCATCTGCCTATCTGGTGCTTTCTCTCTGTCTCCTCTGTGTCTGTCAGTCTGTCTCTGTGTCTCCCCTGTCTCTGTCTCTCTATATGTCTCTCTGGCTGTCCCTCTGTCTCTGTCTCTGTGTGTCTGTCTCTGTGTGTGTCTCTGTCTGTGTCTGTCTGCCTCTCTGTTCTTCTGTCTGTCTCTGGCTCTCTCTTTCTGTCTCTCTCTATCTCTGCCTCTCTCTCTCTGTCCATTTCCTGATGTGGACACAGTGTGAGTTGTCTTCATGTCTTCCCATCTGCTGTGTGGACGGCTGAGTCAGAATAAACCCTTCCTTTTTAAGTTGCTTCTTCACAGGTGTGAAAAGTAATTAGTCCTTAGCACATGTATGAGGGAACGGGATAGCCACGCACATTGTCCTGTGGTTAACTTTATGTTCTGGGCACACATGTGCACATGCTCATATGCTGCAGCACCGTGAGGGGGCCAGAGCACAGCTTCCAGAAGTCAGTTCTCTCCCTCCACCATGTGTGTTCTGGGGATCAAAACTACAGGTGGTCAGACTTAGCCACAAAGACCTTGGCCCACTGGGGCCACTGGGACCTTGCCCAGACCCTTAACTTCTTGTACTAAGTAGAAAGAGTACGCTTTATAATGATGGTGTAGTGTAGGGTACTAAATATCTGAACCAGTAGTGTAGTAATTTATTGTTATCAGATATGATGTGTGCACTATGCTTTTATATAACTGGCCAACAGTAGCCACAGACACAAGTCACGTGTGTGTTGTGATATTAGGAAACCTATGACATCACTCGGCAGTAAAAGCTCTCAGCTGCATCATCGTATTTTGGTGGAACCCTCATATCTGCAGGTCACTGTTGGCCAAAGCTACATGATAGAGCATATGACGGCTTTTGTATGTGTATATGCGTGTATACACAAATCACATATACATTTCAAACTTCCGTTCTTCACAGTTGTTGGGCAGGATATTGTTGGAGAATATTGAAGAAGAGGGTTTACATTCTATACACTTGTATGTTGCCTTACAACCTTTCCTGGCTCTCACCTGAAGACCGTATGACCACACCTCCCACACGGCTATCACGAGGACAGGAGAAGAAACATGCTAAATGCCTAGCGCTGGGCGGGGGAGGGCTTCCGTGACTCCTCCCACATCAGGTCCCGGGAGCAGAGGCCTGTGGAGGAAGGCCCGGGGCCACTCACTTGTCTGTGACTTGAGCAGGCTGAATTCCTCGGGATATTTTTCCTTCTGGATTTCAGGCAGCGAGACTTTCAAGGACCGATTAGCCTGGGCAGAGGAGGAGGAGGAGGAGGAGGAGGAAGAGGAGGAGGAGGAGGATGAAGAGGAGGAGGATGGAGTGGAGGAGGTCTTCTGACCCAGCCCCGAAGCAGTGCTGGAAGGCAAGCGGCAGGGTTAGAATCATCTTTTTTTTTTTTTTTTTTTTTTTCCCAGAGCTGGGAACCGAACCCAGGGCCTTGCGCCTGCTAGGCAAGCGCTCTAGCACTGAGCTAAATCCCCAACCCCAGAATCATCTCATCTTACATTCCCACTACATGAGACCTCGACAACAGGACTGGCTTTGCTTCTCAGTAAAGTCCCTGAGTGTGGTTTACTGACTCACAGCTTGAAGGTATTGAAACCTATTCAAAAGATGTGCACTTTAGAACCATCAGTGTTTGCTGCACAGCCGGAGAACCTGCGGAGAACCTGCGTTTGATCCCAGGTAACCGGTGTGGCCAAAGGAGAGAACCAACTCCTGTTATTATCCTGTGGCAGGCACACACTCCGTGTGGGTTCAATTCCCAGCACCCACATGATGGCTCACAACCACCTCTAACTCCGGTTCTAAGGAATCTGATGCCCTCTTCTGGCTTCCACAAGCACCAGACATGCGTGTGGTATTGAAATACACGTGTATTTAAACAAATAAAAAAAGGGGGGGCGGGGAACAGCCAAGACACTAGATCCTCAGAAAGTAAATCACAGAATTGCTACGTAATCCAGCAATTCTACCGCTAGGTATATACCTGAAAGGACAGAAAACAGAAGTTCAGGCAGACGCTTGTATATGGATGTGCATTACAGAGAAGTAAGAAATCTGAGTATCCAACAGGTAGGTGAACGGATGGAGCTCAGCGTATATCTACACAGAGAAGTATAACTCAGCCTACAAAGGGGCACGGTTCTACAACACGCAACAGTACGGGAAAGCCTTGAAACAATTCTTTGAAATAAAAATTAGCCAACCGTAAGAGGACATATCAGTATGACTCCATTAACAGGAGAGCGGAGGGCAGAGGAGAGGTTTCCTGGAGCTGGGGACGGAAGAGTACTGCTCTGCGTGATGGATACAGAGTTTGCATTTGGGGTGACGCATCGGTTTGAAAACAGGCAGCCATGGTGGTCCTAAGGCACCAGGAAGGTACTTAAGGCCATCTCATTGTACACCTAGGATAACGTGCCTTTGCTGTATTATATGGGTTTTAAAGATGTATTTATTTTGGGGGGTGGTGGGAGAGCTTGCCTGCAGTGTGAGTGTATCATGTACATGCAATGCCCATGGAAGCCAAAATCCCCCAGAACTGGAGTTATAGGTGGCTGTGCGTGCTGAGAACAAAACCCAGGTCCTCTAGAATGGCGGCCAGCACTTGGCTTTCTAACCACTGAGCCATCTCTCCAGCTTTATTGCGCTGAAATTCTTGACTCTCGGCTGGTGAGAGACTTGAGCCGGTGTGCAGGTGAGGGCCTTGTTTCCTCCCGTGCTGGCTTAGCTCTAACTCTCTCCTGTCTTCCAGTGCTGCCCCAGCATGAAGACTGGGAGGGAAGAGAAGCTGGAAGGTCTGTGGTCTTCATAAGAGGACGTGGTGCCTCTTTATAATTCTGACTTTTAGCCCAGGGCCTTGGCAATGCGGCAAGCAAGTGTTCTGCACTAAGCTATATCCCTAGCCCTAAGAAGATGTTTAAGGGGCTGGAGAGATGGCTCAGCAGTTAAGAGCACCAACTGCTCTTCCAGAGGTCCTGAGTTCAATTCCCAGCAGCCACATGGTGGCTCACAACCATCTGTAATGGGATCTGATGCCCTCCTCTGGTGTCTGAAGACAGTGACAATGTACTCATATACATGAAATAAATAAATCTTTTAAAAAAAAGAATTTCAAATAACCCTTTTAAAAAAAGAAGATGTTTAAATTAGGTCTTACAGAAGAGTGAAAAACCTCACATAGAAAGGTATCTATGTGTGTGAGAAAGGACTTTTATCAGGACTGGACGTGTTACATCAGGACCAGGTTGAGGCTCTTGTATATGGTGTTCTGGGCTTGATCTGCCCTCACAGCAAAACCAACCAACCAAAACAAAATCTAACATCTAAATGTTAACATATTTTTCTCTATAGTATGAAATTGTGACTTCTCTTTGTAGTAAAAGTGATTTCGTAATTTTTCATTTTTCTATAATAAACTTGCATTGTAACAAAAGAATTGGAAAAGGGTTTTTTTTTTTCTTTTTTTTCAGAGCTGGGGACCACTGA
>NC_046157.1:84242385-84422385 GCF_011064425.1 Rattus rattus | reverse complement strand
ATAACAACAACAACAACAACTATTATTATTTAAAATACAAGCCTGGTGGTGACTCACCTTTAATCCCATCACTTGGAGGCAGAGGCAGGTGAATATCTGTGAATTTGAACCAGCCTGTTCTACAGAGCAAGGTCCAGGACAGCCAGGGCTACAAAGAAAATAAGGGGTGGGGGATGGACAATCAGATAAGGTATTCTTACACCTTATTTATGTTCAAAAATCTGGCTACTAAGTCATTTTCCAGCTCAGTCACTGATTTCCGCATTTTCTACCAATAGAGACCTCAGTGCACTGAAAACACAAACCTCCTCTGTCTCTGGAGTGCTCCTCCAAGCCAAGGAGGCTCACACAGAGTTCGCACAGGAAAGACACGACTGTGGCGCTCCTCCACACACCAGCCCTAACTTCAGAAACGCCATTGCAAGGTGGTTCAGCGGGGGATGAGCACTTGTCCCTTAAGCCTAGTGACCAGAGCTCCATCCCCCCAGAGCCTGTGTAAGCTTGGAAGGAAAGAACTGAGACCACCAACTTGTCATCTGACCTCCCCATATGCATGGGGAAGCACGAGCCCGCACACACAAATACATGCACAATAATTCTACAGTTATATACTTCCAGGCCACATGTAGGGGCTTGTACATTTGTAATTCTAGAACTCGTTCAGTCAGACGGAAGGTAGAGGCAGGAGAATTGCCATGAGTTCACAGGCCAGCTTAGTCCGGAGGACAAAGAAACAAGAGAGACCCTGGAAGAAGGATCAACTTCTGAAAGTTGTTCTCCGACCTCCACATGTGTGCAGTGGAGGACACACACACACACACACACACACACACACACACACACACACACACACACACACACACCAGTTGACCCCTATGGATAGTATCAGAGGATCTTACAACACGGAGTTACAGCTAAGGTTAGCGTATTTCCTAGCTTTCTTAGTAAGTTTCACAATACCAGCACTCTTATAAAATAGTGACCCAGAGCTTCTGCGGTGAGAAAGCCTGTCTGATGCAAGGGCAGTTAGAGCCATCTCTTAGCTAAATGTCACACACACACACACACACACACACACACACACACACACACACACACACACACACACTTACCTGTCTCAAGCTGAGTACAGGATCTCCCTAGGAGTATCCTGGTCTCAATCGAGGGCTGAGCGCATTAAACGTGGCCTCAAGATGCCTCCCCCTGCCCGGGCAGAGGAAGAATGCCTTCTGATGGTAGTTTGGCCATGGTCTAGGGAAGCCAATTACCTCCCACTCCCAGCTCCCGCCATCTTTTTGCCACATGTAACTCCAGCTCCAAGTGATCCAGCGCCCTCTTCTGGCCTCCATGGCTGACTGCACTTGTGTATACGTACCCACACAGAGAACATTAATTTTGTTTTTTCTGTTTGTTTTTCAAGACAGGGTCTCACTGTGTAGCCTTGGCTGACCTGGAATTTGCTCTATGAACCAGGCTGGCCTCCCAGTCAGAGATCCACCTGCCTCTGCCACTCAAGTGCTGGGATTAAAGGCGTGCGCCACTGCTGCCTTGCCGTATTAATTTTTTAATAAACATTTTTAAAGACCAATGGAAGATTCTAGAGACCAGAAAGGAATTCATGAGGGAAAGGGAATTTGGAAGGAAATCTGTGTCTTTGGTGCCATCTGTGAAACTCAAGAAGAGCTGCACGTCTTTGGGCGGAAGCAACACCTTACATAACGGAAATACCTTCTCACACTTGTCTCATCAGCTAACTCGGAACCCTCTGTCTGGCAGGGAGAAAAATAATGCCAGCAACAAACCATGTTGGCTTAATATGGAGTGTTTTTAGTTTTTAAAAAAGGAAAAAAAAAAAAACACCTCAGTTACTCACTTCCTGCTTTATCTGCCTGACAAGCAAGCTAAAGATCTAGGGTGAGTGACCATTAAAACACATCAGTCCCCCAGCGCAACTTGAGACCCATCCAGTGGGCAAGCGTCAGTCTCTGGCACTATTTTTTTTTTTTTTTTTTTTTTTTTTTTTTTTTTTTCGGAGCTGGGGACCGAACCCAGGGCCTTGCGCTGCTAGGCAAGCGCTCTACCACTGAGCTAAATCCCCAACCCCAGTCTCTGGCACTATTAATGATATTCTGTTATGCTTGAAGATGGGAGCCTAGCATGGCTGTCCTCTGAGAGGCTCCACCAGCAGCTGACTCAGATTCAGAGGCCAGACAGTGGATGGAGCTTGGGGACTCTTTTGGAAGACTAGGAGGAAGGATTGTGACCCCTAGGGAGATAGGAACTCCACAGGAAGACCAACAGAGTCAACTAACCCAGACCCTTGGGGCTCCCAGAGTCTGAACCACCAACCAAAGAACGTTCACTAATCAAAGAACATACATGGGCTGGACCTAGGCCTCCCCGCACACATGTAGCAGATGTGCAGCTTGGTCTTCAGATGGGTCCTGAACAACTGGAGCAGAGGCTAGCCCAAAAGCTGCTGCCTGTCTGTGGGATATGTTCTAGCTGCTCAGAGGAGAAGGGGAGAGGGGATAGGGTGTGGAAGGGGGTGATATGGAGTGGGCAATGAGCAGGGTGTAAAGTGAATAAGTAAAAAACAATAATAAATTTAAACTTAAGAAAAGACACATCAGGGCTGGAGAGATGGCTCAGCGGTTAAGAGCACCGACTACTCTTCCAGAGGTCCTGAGTTCAATTCCCAGCAACCACATGGTGGCTCACAACCATCTGTAAAGAGATCTGATGCCCTCTTCTGGTGTATCTGAAGACAGCTACAGTGTACTTATATATAATAAATGAATAAATCTTTTTTAAAAAAAAGAAAAGACACATCAACACTACAGCAGTAAGAAAAATAATGGGCCCTTCCTGCTAAGAAAAGGCACACACGCCCACACACTGTACAAGGAGCTAGCTTGTGGGGCTCCTCAGTTCCCCAGGACCTAGACTCCCTGTTAAATTGAACCTTCGATGTGTCTCCTGAAAGGAACCCCCAATTACAAAGTCTGGATCCCCACTAGCTTAAAGTGGTCTCCTCTCTCACTCCAAACCAGATCGGAGAAACAGGAAGTTCCAAAGCTTAAAGTTAGGTTCCCAGGGCCTGGAAGTGTAGCTCAGTTGGCTGCATGTTCTGGTTACTATGAACCACTCGACACGGGGGAAAAGGAAGGAAATGGTGGCCGAGAGAAGCTGGGATCCCAGAGTCCTTTTCTCCTTGCTATCTTAGCCAGGATAAGCAGTTAATGGGCAGAGGTTCTCCAGTTCTTTCCGGCCCAGTTTATAGCCGAGGATGGGAACAGCTCCGCATCTAAGTTACTAAGGGAAATCAGACATGAAGACCTGGGACCTAGGAGACTGGGGACAAGGCTGAGATCTCTCCAGCCCCTTTCGGCAGCACTGGTTACTGACCTACAGCCATGACAGCCTGAGCCTGGATTCACCCCGAATGGTTTTGGGGAACTGTACTGTCCTCTGGACTCTGTACCCTCAAGAGAAACATGCTTCCATTCTTCCTCCTCACCCTTAAGAGCCAATTATGAAGTGAGAGCGCTCACCTACTTTTAAACCCTGGAGTGCTCACGATTTCCACCTCAAGTGCTCCATCCATTAAGCAATACCGCATTTCTACTAATATGTGAGCAAGAAAAAAAAATGGATGTGGACAGACTCTAGGGCAAAGCCCAGCCTCCGAGTTTATTCCAGGCAACAAGACATTCAGATCTCAGCCTTGTCTTATTGGGACAGGGTCTTGTGCAGACTAGACTGGCCTCAAAGTTGCTCTATAACTGAGGATGACCTTGAACACTGCAATCCTCGTGCCTCTCCCCCGGGTGCTAGCATTGAGATGTGAGCGTGCCAGCTTGGCTCCTCCTTCTGACGGAGTCTCTTCCTGGTCAGATCTCGAATGTGGACGTGAGCTCATTGCATCTCCCCTAACTAGTTGCTTTAGCTTGAATCTGCATTTAGCTCCCAGCCTGTCACACTGTTGGGAGATGGTGGGACTTTTTGGAAAGTCAGAGGTCATGGAGGTGGAGAGAGTTAGAACCCTCGTTGCTCTTGCAGAGGGCTGGACTTCTATTCTCAGCACCCACGTGGTGGTCCATAACTCCAGTTCCAGGGAATCCAATGCCCTCTCCTAACTTCTGCACAAACACAGTACACATACGCATACAGGCAGGCAAAATATGCATATATCTAAAATAAAGACAATTTTTAAAAAATTAAGAGGTCTCGAGTCATTGGGGGTACCTCTGAGTGAAAAAGCAGGACAACAGCCCCCCCTTTTCTCTTCATTATTTCTTGACTAAGAGGGAGATGCTTTGATCTGACACATGATTGCCAATATGATATGCCAATATGATATGCCACCAGAGGGACCATGAACATGAGCCACACGTGGAATGACAGGGGCCTGTGATCCCGGTATTTGGCAGGGTGTGGAGAATTCCAGGCTACTCTGGGCAACATATGGAGTAGCAGTGCTCAACCTTAAAAAAAAAAAAAAAAAGAAAAGAAAAGAAAACCACAAAACCTATAAACCTATGAGTCCAATAAACCTTTTCTCTCCATAAGCTTATAACGCCCACCCAACACTTTTGATTCCTCAATTGTATTTCTTTTCCACCTTGGCCATGCCCAAATCGCTTTTCTCTGGACACTTCAGCAGCTCTCCAGTACAGGCCGCTCTTGAAAGACAGAGGGAGATTGGCCATAGGGATTGCCATTTCAAGTACCCATGGGCTCACTGGTGCACACGGTGATTTTAACCGTGAAAAGCAATCGGACCAAAGACGTGCTTGTTAGAAAGGCTACCATTCAAAACTAGCATATCCTACAAGTCATTGAAATTGAAGAGGCAGAGCAAGGGGGAACCCTAAATCTCGCTGGTCCCCCTAGAGGTCTTCATGGTTTGAATGCCAAGCCCACTCCCCCTCCTCCGCACTCAGGCTCCAGAGAGTACTCGCTCCGCCCCACCCTTGAGTCTCCTTTCCACCTCTGAGTGCCACCCTACTTCCCTGGGGGAAACCTTTCATCTACCCTTGGAGGACTCCATTGCGGATACGGCCCAGATCAACGCACCAACGGGCAGCGGAACTGCCGAATGCCGGGAGGCAAAGCGAAAGCAAGGGCCGCTACTACCGCCTGCAAGGCTCGGTCCAGGGTTGCCAGGACAACGCGCCACTTCCCGCGAGCTGGCGCGCTACTCTGGACGCACCAATCTTCCAGCATCCGGAGCTCTGGCCCGGGTTGAGGATGGGGGTCTCAGACCTAAGAGCTGCAGAGCCTCAGGATTTTGCTACAGTTTGTGTCTCTTTTCCAACAACTGTCGTTGCTACTTCTGTAAACCTCGGGTGGCCATGAGCGATGCGCCCTCTCTAAAGCTTGCAGATATCGGTGTAGAATTGGCATCCTGATTAGGCAGGACTCACCCACCACTTACAGCGCCTTTTTCTGGGCCAGGCGCCCTGCTGGATGCTGTCTTCCCTCAACAGCCAGCTGCATTTTTCAAAATAGAAAACTGACTTGGAGCAAAGACTCGTTCAAGGTCATCCAGAGAACGGATTCACTCCCAAGTTCCACCTTACAAAGCTAGCATTCTTTCCATGGTATAGATTGAAATTTATCTTTCTAACCCTCTCCCTAATAAATCGCGCATAGAAACGCCCCCCAGCGTCCCCCTCCCCGAAGTTTAGTCTCTAAATTTATGTTATCTAGTTTCTCCTATGGTTAAGTAGGAAAAAAAATACAGATCTTTAATTAATTTAAATACTCATATTTATTTGTGTGCTGTATGCACGTGCGTGCACACGTGTCGGGAGGGTGAGGTTGTGGCAGCCAGAATTCAATGTCAGGTGTCTTCCTCCATTGCTCTCTGCCTTATTCTTTTGAAATAAGGTTCTCGATGAACTCGGAGTTCACTGCTACAGCTGCACTGGCAAGGAGTCCCAGGATATCTACCTATCTCTGCCCCATCCGCTTATAAACATATCACGTGACTTTTCGTGGGTTCCAGGGCTCGAACTCAGGTCCCCGAGCTTGTGCAGCAAGCGCTTTGCCCACTGAACCCTCTCGCAGAGTGGTTCTGTTTTTAATAATTTCATTGATTGTAAAAGAAACAGCAGAAAGGCTGTAAAGATCTCGAAACTGAGCTAGCCAAACATTGCACAGAGGAGGTGCTCCCCAGGCCACGCCCCTTACTGAGGAGTTATCCAATAGTAGACAGCCACTGGGGTTATAAACAGACGCCAGAGCTGGAGCATTCACTTTTGTTCTTTTTTTTTTTTTTTTTTCTTTTGGAGCTGGGGACCGAACCCAGGGCCTTGTGCTTGCTAGGCAAGCGCTCTACCACTGAGCTAAATCCCCAACCCCAGGAGCATTCACTTTTAATGCCAGCACACTCTGGAGGCAAAGGCAGGTGGGTCTGTGAGCTTAAGGCCAGCCTGGTCTACAGAGCGAGTCCTACGACAGCCGGAGAAACTGTGTCTCAGAAAGAAAGAGAAGATGGTAATGGCAGAATGGCCACTCACGGGATCAAACAGTTGAATATTGTCAGTTTCTCTGGATTAATTTTAATTGTAAAATAGTAGCACTTCTATCAGGGACCACAACAAGGTCAAAAGCACTGACAGATTAGAAGGCCCCATCTCTCTCTGGGGCAGGAACAAAGCTTGATTAAAGTACTGTTAATTACAGCTGAAGCGTCTTTACATGAATGACAAATCTTGTTGTAAGCATCCCTCTTTTTTTTTTTTTCTTAGATAGTAAGCATCCCTCTTAATGCCATTTTTTTCTTTATAAAAGCTAGGATGTTGGGGCCAGAGTGGCTTGACTTTTATTTTATTGAGACAGAGTCTCTCTGCATAGCCACAGCTAGCCTGGAACACTCTATGTAGACCACACTGGTCTCGAACTCACAGATTTGCCTGCCCCTGCCTCTGTATCCTGAGTGCTGAGACGAAGTGTTTTGACTCTCCAGTTGACAGGCATTACAGCTTCCCCAGGAACCCTGACTGCCATCATAGGGCTGTCGGCCAGTCAGGCGGACTGCCCTTATGCTGGTGGCAGCCACTGGGACACTCCAAGGAAGTCACACAGCCACCCAACAACTACAGCTGCTTGCTGCCAAAGCTCTCTGGCTCTTGGAGGTGCAGCCCCACCTAGGACCGCTTCGGACAGCTTGCATGGACCTCATTGTCATCAAAAGCTCTGGTAAACTCTAAATGGTCTTGCCTCTAACCGCAAGAGGAACACTTTCCTGGCAGCCCGGCAGAAAGCCTGCAGCTAGTACAAACACAGTCCTTCATTCGCAGGAGAGTCCGCTGTGATTGGTGCAAGCATCCCTGGATATAGAAGCGCAGTTCACAGAGCTCCCTTTGTATACAGTAGGTAGGAGACCGTCTTCTGTGCACCCTCTTGGGATTAGAGAGGTTGGTAGGGTCAATAGAAAATGATCTTTTCATACTCCGAGTGTGTGTGTGTGTGTGTGTGTGTGTGTGTGTGTGTGTGCATATGTGTGGTCTATGGCGAGCATTTTCCCCAGTCACTCTCCACCTTATTTTTTTTTTTTTTCGGAGCTGGGGACCGAACCCAGGGCCTTGCGCTTCCTAGGCAAGCGCTCCACCGCTGAGCTAAATCCCCAACCCCTCCACCTTATTTTTTGAATAGTTAACCTATTCGGCTACACTTTCTGGCCAGCAGACCCCAGGGAGCCGTTCCTCTCTGCCTCCCTGGTGCTGGAGTCAAAGGTACATTTCTCCTAGCTTTTAAAGATAGGTTCTTGAAGATCAAACTCAGGCTCGAATGCTCTTTACCGACTGAGCCGGCTGCCCGGGCCTTCTTGCCTACTCCCTTAGTAGAGTGGACTCAGCTAGTAACAGAAAGAGAGACTGCAATGGTGGAGCAAACAGCACTGGAGATTACAGCAATAGACCTGAGAGCTGCCAAGCCGTAAGGGCCAAGTTTTCAGAGAACTGTAACAGAACCCAACCGTGGAGAACAAAGATCCCAACTTCCCAAACAGCACCCATGGCGTTGGTTGCTGCACACGGAAGGGGACCAATACCTGAGGCCTGTACAAGAACGGTAGCCCTAGAAGGTCCGAGCCGTCTGTTGCTTCTTGCTCTGATCGGCCACCACTGCAGCCAGAGCCCCTGATGCTAGAGCTAAGCCTTCAACCCAAGAGTCATGAGTCTCTGGCTTCGAAAGGCTTAGAACTCCAAGCCCCTGAGGCTTCTCCACTCAGTTTGCCAGTACTAGAAGATCTTGGCCTCGATATTCAGCGAAGCCTACGGAGCTCCTCCCTCTGGGGTTTCGGAGAGCGTGACACTATAGGGGACAGATGGACAGATACGCACAACTGACATCAGTCAGCTGATGTTTTCTGTTTTCCCACACCTCCTGCAACCCCACCCTTGAGAGAAGCTGAGGCAGAAATAAGAATTAGGTTCGTGGGGATAAGAGAAAAAGCAGACAGCAGAGGAGAAAGATATCAGATAAACTGTCCCTCTTCTCTCATGGGTCTTGGCAAAGCAGGCTGAGATGCTGTGAGAAGAGAGTTGAGTCAGGCATTATCTGAGGAGTGGCATACATGAGTAAAAAGGCCGTGTGCTTGTTGACACACCCAAGAGATGCAAGGTAAATTGGGGGTTGGAGGCCTAGCAGCTCAGCCAAAAACCCCTACAGGGAAGCAAGTTTTCTTCAATGTCAGAAAAAGGTCACCCACTACCATTCATCGTTGAGCCTGTGTATACCATGAGTGTCCACCAGAGGGCAGTGTAAACCCATGCATTGGGGAAAAGATGCCCAGTCCTGTGTCACAACCTGAAGGCCGAGGCCTCCTGGTGGGGGTCTCTCAATTGGAGGGAGCTGAATGGCACAGTCTGCTGAACCTTCAGTGGGGTGAGAAAATATGAGTGACCCCAGATCCAGCTAACACTGCCAGCCCCCAGGTCGACAACGAACCTTACTGTCAGCGTAGGTCAGGATCCATAATTAGATACCTCTGTGTTCCAAGAAGAATGCTCAGTGAAGACTCAAAGGTGAATCAAAAGCAGTCTTGGGAGCCCGCAAGATGGAGGAAGTAAAATGCCGCCTGTTCTCTAAGCATAAGGACCTGAGTTCACTTCCCTGTACCCACATGAAAGAATCAGGCCAGCGGCGTTTATCTTCTGGCTTCAGGAGACAGAGTCTTCCTGGCTCTTGTTTTCCTAGTGAGGCTGGGTACTCACCACAAGCCCATAGGCCCAGGCCCTCGTGCGAGCGCTCTCCGCAATGAGGGCTGCGTTCTCATCTCATTACCTCCTCCCGGCCGCCTGTGGACAGCAGTCTCCTCCCGCCTGTGGACAGCAGTCTCCTCCCGGCTGCCTGTGGATGAAGAGAGTGCTCTCAGCTCCTTCTTCAGCGCCGTGCCCGCCTGCACGCCGCCATGTTGATCCCCATTCCCTCATGATGATAGTGGACTGAACCTCTGAACGGTCAGCCAGCCCCAATGAAATGTTGTCCTTTATGAGAGTTGCCCCGGTCCTGGTGTCTCGTATCAGCAATAGAAACCCTAAGAACTCTAGGGAGTTTGTCTGAGAAACTGCAAAGCCGGTAGAAACATCGCTAAGAGGAGAGGGGACCAGAAGGGACTTGCGGGATATGAGAAAACAGCCATAGGCAACAAAGACAACATCTAGACCTGTGATTGGGGAAACGTGTTTAAAATGGATGTAATGGAACATTAATCTCTGGACAAGGTAGAAAGGGCAGAAGTCACGGGGGTCATGAAGGCGGATTCAAGCAGGATAAGAGTTGACATCACATATTAATGGGAAGTAAAGGGGGAGACTTTTCTGTTGCCTGGAATTGGTACCTGACCTTCCAAACTGGAACAGAAGCATTACATAATCCATATTATTTTATTACTGTTCTTGCTCTGAGTTTGTTTTGGTTCTGGGACTGTGTAGTGCAAGCTAACCTCAAACTTGAGTTCTTCCTGCCTCAGATCCCCAAGTCCTGGGGTGACAGATGCGCTGAAGTGATCCACGTCTTTAAAGAGAACATCCAGTGCCTTTAGTCCCAGCATTCAGGAGGCAGAGGCAGGTGGATCTCTGAGCTTCAGACGAGCCTGGTCTACAGAGTGAGTTCTGGGACAGCCAAGGCTACAAGGAGAAACCCTGTTTTGAAAAACATGAGAGGGGTTGGGGATTTAGCTCAGTGGTAGAGCGCTTGCCTAGCAAGCACAAGGCCCTGGGTTCAGTCCCCAGCTCCGAAAAAAAAAAGAAAAAAAAAAAAAAAAAAAAAAGGGATAGGGGATTAAGCAAAGGGGTAGAAGGTTTGCAAAGAAAGGGCAGGGCCTGGGGTTGGTTCCCCCGCTCCTCAAAAAAAAAAAAAAAGAGAGAGGGAGAGAGAGAGGAGAGAGAGGGAGAGGAGAGAGACAGAGACAGACAGAGACAGAGAGACAGAGACAGAGACAGAGTGACAGAGTGATAGAGAGACAGAGAGAGAATCGGCCAGCAGAGGGCAGACTCTTTCTGGAGCCTATTAAAATACTACAAACAGTTAAACAGTGCAAAACTGTATCCCTTTTCTAAAAAAGAAAGTATAGGGCTGGAGAGATGGCTCAGCAGCATTGACAACTGTTTCAGATGTCCTGAGTTCAATTCCCAGCAACCACATGGTGGCTCACAACCATCTGTAACGGGATCCAATACTCTCTTCTGGTGTGTCTGAAGACAGCTACAGTGTACTCATAAAATACACACACACACACACACACGCACACGCACACACACACACAAGAAAAAAGAAAGTATAAATAAATGTTATCAGGGCTTTCAAACCAGTCAGTACTTTGAAAATCAACGTGACAGCATGGAAACCATGGAAACCAAGATGCTGACTCAGGAAAAACCTTCCATGAGCCTGGCCCTTTATTCGTGAGGCGGAATACGAGCAGAGCCAACACCTGAGGTTGTGTGAGGTGAGGTCGTGTGAGGTGAGGTCGTGTGAGGGTTCACAAGCCCAGGTTATCCGCTAACCCTGCTCAGCAGGCATTCTGTGAGGAGGGATGCTAGACCCTGGTGGAAGTTATATGAACCATCAGCGTACACCCTACGCCCACCCCATACCCACCCCGTTTCCATGTCCTCAGTAAACACAGGTGTTTGAACAGTTGGTGTCCAAGTAGACACGGGAAGTTATGGAACATTTAGAAGGTAGGGTCTCACTGGAGAAACTGGGCCACAGAGGGTAAGGCTTAAAGTTTCATGGCCTCCTCCTGCCCCCTCTACTCTCAGACTCAGAAGTAAGGTGACTAATTCCCTCACCCTCCTGCTGGAACAGGAAGCCCACCAGAAAACACCACACAGAAAGCCAATGAGAGTCTTTAATTCAGCCAGCTGGGACTACACTCAGGTATTTAGGACCCAAGTGTAGCCCCGTGTGTTTAGCATAAGGTTTTTTTGGGGGGGTTGTTTTGTTTTGTTTTGTTTTGTTTTTTAAGGCAAAATTCACATCCTGGTGTCTCATTCAGTAGCTGCAGGGGGAGGTTTGCACAAGCAGGCAGTTTAACAGAAGCCAAGATAAGTTAGCTGAGGCATCTTGACCTCAGGCTCCTAGAACAGAGTTGGGTAATTTTCCACAGGGCTTCCCTTTGACAGAAGAACCAGCCTGCCTTTATCTTAGGCTTAAGAGCCGCTTACAGTACAGATACACTAGGTTCATTTCTTTTACGATTAAGCCTGTTTTTCCAAGGATTGTGCTGTACCCCACCTGTAGCTGTAACTACAAAGGGCACTGCTCTGCCTGTTTCAAGAATGGTAATCATGTCTTTGTTTCGAAAACTTGTTTGTAGCCATCTTTGTTTCAAAAGGGTTGTTTTGGCTACCTTGTTATAACTACCTGTTGGTCTACTGTGTTGTAATATGGTCTAATATGTTGGTCCACATCCTGAAACCAAGCTCCTCAGAGCACCCCCATCCCACCTTCAGTGACTCAGCATGAACAGCCTTCCGTCACTAATGGCCAACGGAATGTGTTTCCACCATTGCTACCCTCATGGTAGCTCCCTTATATGCGTGCTCCATAGCCCACCTATAAAGCCCGCTATCTTGGCCTGGCCTGCCAGTCTCCATCCTCACTCGGAGGCAGCCATTTTGTACCCTCTTGTCTCAGTAAAACTGTTGTGTGAGGTTGTTGCTTGGTGTTGCTTTGTGGTGTTCCTAGACTGATGATCACCAAGATGTCCTTTACCCTACAAAACCCTCCTCTACCTGCTCTTACGACCCCCTCGCCTTCATACCTTTGTTTCCGGAAGTTGCTATGACAGACTTGTTGTGCTTATAGGCCATCCTGTAACCCCGCCTATTTCCCTTCCAGGTCCCCCATTTGGAAATCCCCTACCTCTGAGCTATAAAAATTTTGTCTTCTTCACATCCAATGCTGCGGTCTCAAAACCCATGTATACGAATTTTAAAACTTACTATATAGTTAATTGTTTGCTTTAATTAATTTGGCCACAATGATTTGGGTCAGTAGTCTTTCTTTTCCCATCTAATTAGTGTGGGACAACACAAGGAGATCAAATTCTAGTTAAACCTAAAACGGCCTCTGAAAGAGCAAGACGGAGGAAGCCCTGTGTTGTCTTGCCCCTCACACTGATAGCAGGCCTTCCCCTGCCTCAGTGGGTGATAGCCCTTCAACCAGACTCTAAAACAAACTTCCTTTAGGTCTCTTCCTGCCAGATATTTGGTAATAGCAAAGAGAAAAGTCACAGGTAGGAACATTCGGGGTGGGCAAAGGTCGTTGGCTGAAGGTTTAGGGTACAGAAATGTCTCGTTAGCGTACGGAAGCATTTCAGGGATCTCAGGTGCTTGCTGAACGGGTTCTTACCGGGACAAAGAAAACTGAACCTATAATCTTAACCAAGGCTACACGACATTCCTCAGGTAGAGGCGTGGGAGGGCAGATTGAACTCCCCACAGAAGGTCATAGAAGAAGCCCTGCTGGTGAAGAGAGTCCTCCATGTTGCACAGAGCTCAGAAGGCTGTCCCAACGACCACGGTAGACTTCTACCTTAATTAGCAAGACAACGGTTTGCCTCTCTGCTGACCTTGGAACCAGAACCGACAACAAAAAGCCCCCCAGAAGAGTTGATTTTAGGAAAGAGATGGAAAAGATTCCTTCTTGGGACAGTTTTCTCCACACAAACTAAGAAAAACTGCAAAGCTGGTTGGGCAAGGACCTCACCAGTGTGGGATATCCTCGACCTCGCCAGTGTGGGATAGCCTCACCCAGTGTGTAAATCTGAACCAGAACTGAGGAGGAAAAGCAGCGTGTTAGTGGAAAGGTATCGTCCTGCTAAAAATGCTCCTCCAGCTCAAGTGTGCAGGGGAGTAGCCACCCGGCCACCCCGACAGAGTGACCAGTGGCAACATGGAATGGCCTGCTGAGCCCTGCTGTCTGCTTCCCCAGGGCCTGCCCACCTTTCCCTACAACAAGCGGAAGTATTTACAGATTTCCCTGAGGAAAAAAAAAGAAAAGGGAAGGCCAGCAGGTTGGCTGCCGGGAGCTAAGGAAACAAAATGAGGGACACTGATTTCAGCCAATGAGAGTTCAGACTGTGGAGCAGTCAATTAGATCAGATTTCTGCTTTTGCTAAATATCCAGGCAGAGAAAAACATAGTATCTCTTTCTGGTTTTATTTGAGGGTTTGCTTTGTTTTTTGTTTTTTGTTTTTGTTTTTGAGACAGAGTTTCTCTGTAATAGAGCCCCGGCTGTCCTGGAACTCATTCTGTAGATCAGGCTGACCTCAAACTCAGGTAGATCGGCCTGCCTTTGCCTCCCAAGTGCTGGGATTAAAAGTGTTTGCCACCACATCCAGTTCTTTCCATTCTTTTTAAGGAGAAATCTGGACCATCAAAGGAATCAAACTTCCACTCTTTGGAAACCTCTCAGACATTGGCAATACTGGTCAAAGACACCAGACAGGCAGGGTTCACAAATGACACGTGTGTGTGTGTGTGTGTGTGTGTGTGTGTGTGTGTGTGTGTGTGTGTGTATTAGTTAGTGTTTTACTGCTGTGAACAGACACCATGACCAAGGTAACTCATATAAGGACAACATTTAATTGGGGCTGCCTTACAGGTTCAGAGGTTCAGTCCATTATCATCAAAGCAGGAACATGGCAGCATCCAGGCACGCACGGTGCAGGAGGAGCTGAGAGTTCTGTATCCTCACCTGAAGATCACTAGAAGAAGACTGGCTTCCAGGACGCTAGGACAAAAGTCTTAAAGCCCACACCCACAGTGACACACCTACTCCAAAGAGGCCATACCTCCAAATAGTGCCATTTCCTGTGCCAAATATATTCAAACCACCACAGTGTGTGTGTGTGTGTGTGTTTGTCTGTGTGTCTGTGTGTCTGTGTGTGATGTGTGTATCTGTATGTCTATATGTGTGTCTGTATCTGTGTATTTGTATGTCTGTGTGTGTATGCCTGTGTCTATGTGTATATCTGTATGTCTATATGTGTGTCTGTATCTGTGTATTTGTATGTCTGTGTGTGTGTATGCCTGTGTCTATGTGTCTGTGTGTCAGTGCGTTTATGTGTATGTGTGTCTGTGTATGTCTGTGTTTGTATGTCTGTCTATGTGTCTATGGGGGTGAGAGGTTCCTTTCCCAGCTGTTCCTACAGCCTAATAGTGAACTGCACCATCAACCACCACTTGCTGTTTGCGTCTCGCACCAGCATCTCCTTCCCTTATCCTTTTACTTTTGGCTTCTGGTCATTTGTTCTGTGTATTAGTCAGCTCTGGCCATAATAATGCTGCATAACAAACAGCCCCCAAACTCAGCTGCCTACAACAGCACACACGAGGTGTTCTTGCTCTCTCGTTCATGAGTCTGGATGGGTCAGTGACTACCAATCAGCTTCAGGCTGAAGGTGGCCTGGATGCTGGATGCAGCTTGGGTTAAAGCGTGGTGCCCAGATTTGTTCCATTCTCCTGGAAACAGCAAGGGTGGGTGGGTGTTCTCATGTCAGATGGCAAAGGCAGGAGGTGAGTGAGAACAGCCTAGTGATTCAACTTTCTGAAAATGTCACGTTGTCACACCCTCTGTGCTGTTGTTACTCAGAGTCACATGGGAAAAGCCCAAACTGGGGAGTTGAGAACACACGTCCCATCTGAGGCAGGGCAGAAAGGGAGAGGAAAGGAGTCTGGCTGGGGCCTCTCACAAGCTGAGAAGCAACTCCAATATAATAAGCATTCACTGTGAAGGTCGCTGGCACAGAGACTGTATTTCATCATGATTGCCATGATTGATTTATTATGTGTGCACACACATGTGAGTGTCTGTACCCACGGTAATCAGAAGAAGATACCAGAGCCTCTGGAACTGGAGTTACAGGCAGCTGTGAGCCATCCCTTAATGCCCCCGCCCCCATCCCCACATGGATGCTGGGACTAGAACTCCTGTCCTCCAGAAGCGCAGCTAGCGCTGATAACCACTGAGGCAGTCACAGAGAAGTATTTCTTTTAAGGATGTAAGGGTTGGGGATTTAGCTCAGTGGTAGTGCGCTTGCCTAGCAAGTGCAAGGCCCTGGGTTTGATCCTCAGCTCTGAGGGGGAAAAAAAACCAGAAAGGGCTTTTTCAGCAATTTTCTTTTAAGAATGTAGGAGTAATAATGTGCCGGGAATTAAACCCCGAGTGTACACCATCTCACACATGGCCTCCTCCTCCTCCCACCCCACCCCACCCCGCAGATGCTCTCTGTATAGCTCACAAACAAGGCTATCTTCATCTTTGGACCAGAGTGAAAATATCTTCATTTCCTGCATCTCTGTCTAGGGTGTCCCCGTACCCACCACACTCCTGACAGGAACCATCCTGTGTGCACACATTTCTAGGAAATTCTCTGGGAATGCTAACTTCCGAATTCGCCAGAACTGTATATATTGTTACTGTGAAGGCTGTGGACGCCCGCCCCCGCCACTCAGGCACGCCCCCTCCTCCTCAGGCACGCCCCCTCCTCCTCAGGCACGCCCCCTCCTCCTCAGGCACGCCCCCTCCTCCTCAGGCACGCCCCCTCCTCCTCAGGCACGCCCCCTCCTCCTCAGGCACGCCCCCTCCTCCTCAGGCACGCCCCCTCCTCCCCAAGGGCCTCTTTCTCTTAAGCCCTGTGCTTACATCTGTTTTCAGATGTCTCTTAACAAAGTCCAACCCTGAGTCAGATTGGCTCACCTTGAAATTCTTTCTGCAAAGGATCAAGCTGTACCTCAGTGGATCTCTAAAGGATAAAGGAACTCTTCGGGCTACTGGGGGCAACAATTTGGATCGGCATCTCTGGGAGATCGTGGCATCGTGGGGAGCCACGGCTGTGACAGATCCACACAAACAGGAGAAAATAGAGACCACGTGGGGCGGGGAACAGCTGTTCAGCTCTAACAGTGCTGAGTTTCCAGCAACGACAACCCAGTGTCTCCAACTCCCAAGAAGGAGCTTGTGGTGCCCATTCATGGGTGCTGATGGCCCCTCTACTGCCTTTGGGGCCAAAAAAAAAAAAAAAAATCAGAAGGTCTCCAAGATTCCTGTGCCCTGGAATAGACAGGAACGTATTCTCTTAACACACTTCAGTCCTCTTGGGGTTTACTCTGCTTCTTCGTTTTTCCAGAAAAGCTCAAAAGCAGATGTGCCTTTCTCCAGGCGGTGAAATGACCTTGTAAACAGACCAGGGATTCATCCTGACCAGCAGAACATGCTTCAGGTTTCCCATAAAGGTGATGATAACACCACCACATACATACACACACACCACACACCACACACACACATACATACTCACATACACACACACACACACACACACACACACACACACACACACACACACACTGGATGGCATCCACTTACTCCTGTGACAGCAGAAAGTTAGCTAGAAGTTGGCAGTTCCTCATACCTGTGCTAGGTCCTGTAAGAGTCATCCGCTGGATAGCAGCTCGCCCCAGTGGGGACAGTTAAGAGGAAAATCCACAGGGACAATCCTACAGGCGTCATGGCTGGCTGTGCACGGCCAGCCGTCACACAGTGAACACTAATATATTAAGAAACCAGATGACTGTCACACCGTGCTCAGTCTGCTCCACTGGAAGGGCCACAGTCACAGAGGCAGGAAGTGCATTAGCAGGGACTGGAGGGTGGTTGGAGGACACAGCACTTCAGTATGGAAATGGATAGTGGTAACAGTGGCACAGTAACGTGAGTGGACATTTTAAAGTCATTGAAACAAAGGCTGCGAGGATGGCTCAGCCGTGAAGAGTGCCAGCTCCTCTCATAGAGAACTGCATTTGGTTCCCAGCACCTAAACAGGGTAGCTCACAACTGTAGCTACTGCTTCTAACTCCAGTCTTGGGGATCAGACACCTTCTTCTGGCTTCTTTGAGCCGCAGCACTCCTGTGTGCATGCATACACACAGACACATAAACACACAGTTAGGAAGGATTTTAAGTAGTTAAAATGGGGGTTTTGGATGTGGCTCCGTTGGTAGGGCTTGGCTAATGCGCACGGAGCCACAGTGCTTCATGAATGAGACACGGTGTTAATCTACAATCCCAGCACTCAGAGGTGGACACAGGATGTTCAGAAGTTCAATGTCACTCAGCTTTAGCTGCATAGGAAGTTTGAGGTCAGCTTGGCCTATTTGAGACCCTGCCTTAAAATAAGTCTCAAAATGTGGTGGTGGTGGTGGTGGTGGTGACAATGATGATGTCATGGGTGATGGCATATGCTTGTAATCCCAGCACTCAAAAGGCAGAAGCAGGAGGATCAGTAAAGTTCAAGGCCAGCCTAGTCTGTGTAGATGTCAGTTCTAGGCCAGCCAAAGCTACACAAGGTCCTGGCTCAGAAAAAGAAAGTTAAAATAGTAAATAGTACATGTTCTGTGGTACAGATTTTTTGTAAAATTACGTAATTGTATACATAATTTTCCTCTTAAGAGTTGGGAAATCCACCCAAGAGTTCATCCAGGCGTCTTTCCTATAACATTATACTGTGGTGGGTAAGGGTGCCATGGGTATGGAGAAGCCACAGGACTATGGCTGCCCTCCGCTGTCAATTTCTGCCTTATTCCTTTGAGACATGGTCTCTCGCGGACATAGCCATCACTCAACATGTGTATGTGTCCGCGAGCACATGTGCATTTGCGCCCAAGCATGCGCACTTGCGCACTCGCGCCGGCGCATGCGCACATGTGCAGGAGTGGCGTGTTATTATTTGTGTGCTGCGTGTGGAGGTCTGATTGATGTTCCACGCCTTCCCACCGCTCTCATTTTATTGACAGAGCCTTTTGCGGACCCTGTTCGTCTTGCTAGCCAGCTTGTCCCACTGCCTGACTTTTAAGTGGGTTCTGAAGATCTGAACTCTGGACCTCATACATTCCGGCAAGTGATTTATCCAGCGACCTGGGCCCCGCCATTTTCTTCTTCCAGCTAGGGTGGCATTTTCTTCTTCCAGCTAGGTCGTCCTGTCTGCTCCAGCTCTCCAGCCAGCAGTGAGTCACGGGCGCACATAGCCATGCTCTGGTTTCTATGTGGGCACTGGACATGGCTTGGCCCCCTTAGGGCTGGGTGGACTATGTTATAGATTTAATTGCCCTAGCAACATCGGGAGGCCATTTCATATTTTTTTGTGCGTGGGAGAAAAAGTAGATAAAAGTTCAAGTGCTGGATAAAATATACTAAATATTGATAGTTCAGTATACTCACCTTATGCCAAAAAGGGTCAATGTCAATTCAGTGGGGGTAAAATGGAGTATTTCCATGCATAGAAGTTAAATTTTATTTTGGCCATATTCGAGGGTTTGCATCTCAGCCTATAACTTACTGTGTTGTAGTATAAATTTTTAAATCTGCTCACCAAGTTTTGCGTAAGAAACAACTCTGATAAGTCTCTTTATTCAGAGTCAGATTAGGGCCTGCAAGATGGCTCAGTGGGCGAAGACCACTGCCACCCAGCCAGAGGACTTGCGTCCCATCCCAACACTTACGGTAGAAAGAAAGAATTGACTGCTTCGAGTTGTCTCCTGACTGCCACAAATTCCACGTACACACATAAATAAAAAATAAACAAACAAATAAATTGTTTAAGGTGTAAAAATAAATGAAGTCAAATAAAGGTCTGGGGACGTGGCTTGGCATAAGAGTGCTTCCTTAGCAACTCAAAGTTCAGGTTCGGTCCTTGGCAATGAGAAATAAAACAGAAATCCAGATGAATGTGTTCAGGCATGTGTGTATGTATCTTGGTGTGTGCATACATATGTACACACATATGTGTGTGCCTATCCATATGTATTTACATTAATTTATATGAAAGCAGTTTTCCCGAAAATAAAATTATAGACCATTTTTTTTTTAAGCTCATGACCATCTGCTGCTGGATTTTGACTTTGACTTGGGGCCCAGCCCAAATCAGCCCAAGTCTTGTCTCTGAAGACTAGAGAGTCCAAAGAAGCCAGCTTTGGGGAACAATGCTCTCGGGGCTGAGCCAGCTACTGCTTCTTGCCTTTCCGTCGGTCTCATCTCCCTCTCCATAGCTGCCATCATCCAAATGTCCTGAGTTCAGTGTCTGAAGAGAAAGAAAAGCCAAGTGTCTTCCAGGCATCGATATTTCTGCAAAGTAAATTCATTTCTTTCTTCTCAGCTTCTCAAGTGCCATTTAATACCTTCAATTTATCACTCCCTAGCTTCCCTGCTTGTGGGAGGTCGACGTCATCATCCAGAGCTGACAGCCAGGGTCTTTAACTTGGTGTCTGTCTGCCTGTCGCTGCAGGCAAGGCTGTCTGGGAATGCTCTCTCCACCCCCGAGCCCCCGCTGCCCCCTCTGCTCTTACCCCTTCCAAAGGGTAAAGGGAGAAACTGGATATGAGGACACATGCTATAAACCCAGCACTTAAGAAGAGGTTGAGGCAGGAAGGGTCAGGAGTTGAAAGTCACTGGGCATGGTGGCACACGCCTTCAATCCCAGCCCTAGGGAGACAGACACAAGCACAGCTTTATAGGCCACCCTGGTCTACAGAGCTAGTTTCAGGACAGCCTAGGCTACACAGAGAAACCTTGTCCCCCCCCCCCAAAAAAAAGTAGAATATCCTTCTGACACCCAGACAACAGCTAGAGGTAACGTGTTCTGCTGATCCACATTCCAAGGGCCTCATGGACACCGTAAATACCTACCTCCAGGTGGGAGGACCTTGGAAGAAAAAGGAAATGGGAAACTCAGAATGTAAGTTCCTGGGATCACATATATTTCTTTAGGCAGAGAAGCCCTCTGGGACCTCATCTGTAGATCTGAGACCTCTCCATCTATAGCCTTTGTTTAAGGAAACTCCATATCATCTAGCAAAGAAGTTCCCTGGAATCCAGCACAGGATTCGCTTAGAGTGTGTCCTTCAAAACAGTGTCTAATGTAGTCCAGCCTGGCCAGAACTCACTGTAACTACATACCCGAGAATAACTTTGAACTTCCGATCCTCCTACCTCTGGATTACAGGCATGTACCATCACGTCTGTTTAGTGGCATTCGGGGGATTTAACCCAGGGTGCTTTGGGTGCTAAGTGAGCACTCTAGCAGTTGAACCCTGCACCCCAATCCAGTTACACTCTATGTTCCCCAACAACTAGCCCCTCCTCGTCTCCACACATCCTACAACCACAGTAAGGGCCTGACTTGGCTACACAGAAAGTTTGCTGGGCATGAGTACAGCATCTTGCACCACAACACTGACCCCAGCCTGTTTCTCCACCCATTTCCCAGCACTACAGACAGACAGACAGACAGACAGACAGACAGAACCATGGGGGGTCATTATGCAGAGCTCAGGGAGTGAATGCTGGTACTCTCAGAGCCAAGAATACATCTGGCATCATCTTTGATTTGAGCTTGAGACATACCAGATACATTATGGCCAAGAAGGGAGTCACGTCTGTCCTGACCACTGTAGGACTCAAAAGACCCAGCTGTCCTGCTGCTACCCTTGACCATGCTCCTGCCAGCTGGTCCCTAAGAAATTGTTCTTTGCAATCCTGGATCTGTCATTTCTTCAGCCTCTTAGCATCTTTGGAGACAGTTGTTGGCTCCGTGTTTTCCTGCAAGGCCCTCCCCACCTCAGAGAGTTTCCTGCAGACAAGGGGCTGCATCAACCTCCCTCACTGGGCACAAGGTAGTCACTCCCCACAAGTGCAGAACAGACTAGACCGAATGTATACTCCTAATTCCATCAACCAAATAATACGGCCTCTCCTTTTCTGGACCGTTGAGGAATTTCCCAACAACCTTTCTGAGTCATCAAAGTGCTCCCGCTGATCTTCGGGGCTCCTCCATGTGCTCCTGCACTTACTCCATAACACGCTTTCAATATTTCCTTGGCTTGCTACCAAAGTGTCGCAAACATATCACATATATCATAATCCATCTTGTCCCACGCATCAGCTTTTTATTTTCTTCCATCAGCTTGCAAATCTGGCTACTCATCTACAGACCTCCGTGATACAAAGAAAGTTACTCTTCTTGCCTGTAACAATGCAGACTGAGTTCCTGGGTGACTGTAAGGCCAGAGACGAGGGTCTTTCCATCCTCTTTCTCTGTCCTGGCCAGATGTGGGCCTTCCCATCAACCCCAGCTGTAAGTCTATGTCTCAGCCTCCGAAGGTAGAGTTTGTACACCATGGTGCACATTGCTTCTGCCCCCATCCTTGGAGAGTTCTGAGCTCCCTGCCTGTGCCTATCAGTAAGAAGCTTTCATAGTTAAGTCTTCCCTGTGGTGAATCTAGTGACCCTGTACCCTAATTTACTGAGAATTAGGATCACAGATACATGGACTTCCAGAATTGTGTGTACTAAACATACACATAGGGCTGGAGACTTGGCTCAGCGGTTAAGAGCTCTTCCAGAGGTCCTGAGTTCAATTCCCAGCAACCACATGGTGACTCACAACCTGTGTGGAAGCCTTCTGTTTCCTCGGCCCCAGAATGCCCTCTTTAATCTTATCCTTGACTAATCTCCCTAGAAAGACGATTCTGGAAGGCTGGGGCTTCATGAGTTCCAGATCCTATGGAAAAAGATCAAGAAATGGACGGTAAATGACCCTTCAAGAACGAGCCAGGAGGGGCTGGAGAGATGGCATAGTGGTTAAGAGCACTTAACTGCTCTTCCAAAGGTCCTGAGTTCAATTCCCAACAACCATATGGTGGCTCACAACCATCTGTAATGGGATCTGATGCCCTCTTCTGGTGCGTCTGAAGACAGCTGCAGTGTAATCATATACATAATATAAACAGATCATTTTTTAAAAAATCTTTAAACACACACACATGCACACATGCATGTGTGCACACATACACTAAGGTAACAGCGTTGACTATGCAGGCAGGCTGTCTGGTTCAAATTCCCGCTCTACTGATTACTGCTTGCCTGTTGGTAAACATACCAGTGAAACACTCTCAGACTCCTCATGTGTAAAGTAAGGCTCATAACAGCTTAATGTGAAAACTAAGTGTTACTACATATAAAGCACGTTACAGAGCCTGGGTATGGAGGGTCGGTACTGGAGAGCTTACCTAGTATGCAGAAGTAGGGTTGGAACCTTAGCACAGAGGGGAAGAAAACCACAGCACCTGACACGCACAAGGTGCTCAGTACCAGGTAGCTGCTTTTAGGAGCATAAGTGCTCTGCTAAGTCCCAGGTCCCCAGTGAGGGTGGCAGACAGCCTCATGGACTTTGGCTCCCTGGCCTCTGGCAGCACCTACCATTGCTTGGAGGCCTTTTTCCCTCCAGTCTTTTTTCTGCTCTGGGTTATGTCTCAGTGGCTTAAAGCCACTGGAAGCTGAAGGGCAGACGGGAGTGGGGGATGGGGATGGAGTGTGGTGGGGGAGTGTCGTCATCAATTACAATCAACTTGTATTTTGATAGGCCCCATCTCCCTCACATCCTGAATGCATTTTTAATGGCATCTCGAAGGGTAATGGGTAAGCTGATAGCAAGTGAAAACGGCGCTAATGGTAGATCTTCAGTTCTGTGTTTACATCTCTGCTCTCCAGACATCCTGACAGACAGACAGAGGCCCCATT
Organism: Rattus rattus; assembly: GCF_011064425.1. Taxonomy (NCBI): domain Eukaryota; kingdom Metazoa; phylum Chordata; class Mammalia; order Rodentia; family Muridae; genus Rattus; species Rattus rattus. The sequence goes on along the minus strand of NC_046157.1, from coordinate 84,399,285 downwards.
TCAAGATAGGATAATGGAACTCTGTGTTCTGATTTATTGTTATTAGTGTGTGTATGTCGTGTGTGTGTGTGTGTGTGTGTGTGTGTGTGTGTGTGTGTGTGTGTGTGTCTGAGAGAGCTTTCTAAATCAGAGCCAGCGTGGTGGCCTCCACCCCTGACAGCTAAGTAACAAGAAAGCTCTGGGGACATCAGATACCTAGATAAAAGCCCATCTGAGTGTCAAGAGCCCCAGCCACCCCATGACACCTTCCACTATAGCGTGTCTTCTGGGAGGTAACGCCCTTCATGTTCCCCAAACCGCGCCTTTGGGGAAGGGGCACAGCCGAATATCTTTGTAAACGGAAGGGTCTGATGATAAATTCCCCTTCAAGATAAACAAATGTTGCTTCAGAACCTGCTCTTGTGCTTCATCTAATTTGGAACAAGAAAGCAATGAACTAGTTTACAATCTCAAAAAAAAAAAGGAAGAAAAACGACAAAAATGGGAGAAATGGTTCAGCTTGCAAAATGTTTTTCCATGCAAAGGCCCAGAGTTCGTTTTTCAAAAACAAACAACAATAACAACAAAAACACCAGTGCTGCAGCGCTGGGGTGGGAAGACAGGGGTCCTGGGGCCCTCTGGACAACCAGTGTAGTCAAACTGTCCAACTCCAGGTTCAGTGAGAGGAACCGTCTGCAAAACACGGGGGAAAAGCAGCCGAGAAAGACATAGTTGCCACCCTCTGGCCTCCACTGTATGTATACCCACATACATACGAAAAGACACACACAGACAACCCCAACTCAGGAGAAAAAAAAAAAAACTATGAAAAAAAAGCATCCAGGGGAAGCCTCCACAAACCCCACCCACTTAGCCCCGCCCCACTCTTTGTCCAAAGTCATCTACCCCTCCATGGCTACAGATACAAGTATACTACAGATACACAGTGGCAGCACCCGGCCACACCCTTCTGTGTTTGTGCTTTCCTTTTTTCCAAGTCTGTTCATAACACTCCAACAGAATTACTTCATTCCAGACTCTTCCCCCCTCCCAGGAAGATGAAAACACTACCCCGCACTTTGATTAGTTCTAGTGAACGAATTCCCAATTGTGTAGCCCTTAAAGATCATCGTGCCGCTGTCAGTGGCTGTATACACTGCCAGGCTGGGAGCTGGGCTCCAAAGCAGGCCTTTGCCCTATGAACCCCAGCCCACCAGTGCAAAGTGGTACAAGCCACACTCGCCCCATACTTAGAGCTGCTCAAACTGCCGAGGACTGGTTCCTGTGGTTGTTCATAGTATGATACTCTTATGCACCTCAAGCTGCCCTAGGCAGCCTTGGATTGGCTGGACCTCCCTACCTAGATCAGGTCTCAAGCTTGTGGTGATCCTCCTGCCTCAGCCTCTCCAGTACCACCATGCCTGTTTTCATTGTCAGCTTTTTAAACAACACACACACACACACACACACACACACACACACACACACACCTGTGCTACAGTGTGCAATGTGGGATGTAGCTCAGTGGAGTACTTCCCAGGTGTGCCCTGGTTTCCTTTGCTGCTTTTGCCAAAGGAGAAAGGAGGAGGAGGAGGAGCAGGAGGAGGAGGAGCAGGAGGAAGAGGAACAAGAAGAGGAACAGGAAGAGGAGGAACAGGAAGAAGGGAAAACAAGGAAAGAGGAGAGATGAAGTTTTTTTAAATCAGTTAATAACGGAGATTTTTTCCATTAACTTGTGTACAGAAACTTTCTGGAGTTCTTTTCATTTATTTTTAATTAACAATATATATATATTTGATAGTGTAATATAAATGCATATTAAACAATAAAAGCAAGTAGATTAACCTGTCAATCACTTCACATACTCATTACTTTTTTTTTTGAACATTTAAAATCCCTTCTTAAGCTAGGTGCGGTGATACATGCCTCCAATCTGAGCACAGATGAGGCTGAGGCAGGAGAGTCATGAGTTTGAGGCTAGCCTGGGCTACACAGCAAAATGTTATCTCAGAAGATCAAAAGTGCTTAATGGCACTTGCTCATTGCCAGCATGCCCAGGGGCCCTGGGTTCAAACCTCAGTACCACATACAAACACATAAACACACACACACCCCATACATACACACACATACACACACACACACCATACAGACACACACACCCCATACAGACACACACAAACACACACCCCATACAGACACACACACCCCATACATACACACACACACACACACACACACACCATACAGACACACACACCCCATACATACACACACACACAAACACACACCCCATACAGACACACACACACCCCATACACACACACACAAACACATACACCTCCATACAGACACACACATCCCCCATACAGACACACACACACAAACACCATACATACACAAAAATACTCACATACCCCTTACATACACACACACCATACATACACAAACATACACACACACCATACATACACAATACACATAAATACCATACATACATAAACACACACACATAAAACACATGCACACCCCATACAGACACACACACACAAACACACACACACCACACCACACACAGACACACACACACAAACACACCCCCCATACAGACACACACACACAAACACACACACCCCCATACAGACACACACACACACAAACTCGCACACCCCATACATACACAAAAACACACACATACCCCTTACATATACACACACTATACATACACAGACATACACACGCACCCCATACATACACAAACACATACATACCATACATACATAAACACACACACATACACCATACATAACAAATACAAGTTGAGGCCATCCTCTGAGCTTGACCTCCTAAGCACTAACTAGGATTAGGGGCGTATCATTATGCCCAGTTTAGATTATAGTTTCCATATAACATTTGAACCTGGGGCTTTTAGACATGGCTGATCCCAAGACTAAGGCAAGAAACACAGCATACTCAGGCACGGTGGCTCACTCCTGTGGTCCTAGGACTTGGAAAGCAGAGGTGTGAGCATTAGGAGTCTACAGCCTCAGTCACACAGTCACCTGGAGGCCACCCTGAGCATGCAGGGACCCATCTCAAAAGACAAAAAAGGTAAACAACACAACAAAACACCACACACAAACTAGCAGAAAGTCCTAAATATGACTGAAATAAAAAAAACAATAAGCTATTCCTAACTGAAACAGTAATAATAGTATGACTAGACTACTAATCATTCATAAGGTTGGGGAAATGGCCCAATGGATAAAGCCCTTGCCACATGAGTGTGGGATTGGCACTCAGCCCCCGAGAACCCATGTTCAGCCAGAAGCAGTTGATCACATCTGTAATCCCAATACTCTCACACGGGGATGGGAGACAGGGGCATCCCCTGAAATTTGGTGGCATGAGCGGTAATAGACAAAAGCCCCTGCTGCACTACAGTGGATGGTGAGATCCAACACGTGACACTGTCTTCTGACCTCCCAAGAAGGGAAATGAAACATTTGCCCTTTCTTCACTGACTGTGCTACTCGATAACCAACAGGTCAGGGGATATGTCTCCTCACAGCAAAACTCCAAATAAACACTGAAAGTGAGAAGACAGAACTAGAATTTGTCCTGTAACTTCTAGTGAATTAATAGAAACCAGCATGATGCCATCAACGTTGGTCAGGGGACAGAAAGACAGATCCCGGAATGTGAATGTCCTGTTTGGGATAAGAACATCTGCAGGGGACTGGGGAGATGACTCGGCTGGTAAAGTGCATACTGAGCAAGTAGGAGGACAAGAGTTGAAACTCCAGTGCCCACATAAATCCCAGGCAGGGGTAGTCACCCATCTGAAATCCTGCTACTCAGTAGAGTTCCCCACAGCAAGCTGGCTAGCTTAACTAACCATGTCAGTGAGCCCTGGGTTCCATAAGAAACCCTGCCTCAGAGCATAAGGTGGAAGGCATTAGAGAAAGACTCCCAAGGTCAGCCTCAAGCCCCACATAGGGGTTACACACAAGGTTAACCCACACACATACACAAACAAAAGAGCAGCAGTCATTTTCCCAAAGGGACACACAACCTGTAGTCCAACCAATTTAGGCTTATCCCCAATTAGCTTACAAATGAGACCCAGACTAAGGTTATTGTATTGGGCTTCGAAACTTACTGGGGGTCACCCCTAATCTACTCATCTAACCGCTGGCCTGGCTACTTCCCCAGCAGTGTACCCCAGGTTCTTGCTATTTCTCCTGGCCATGTGCTCATAATCCATCTCCCCTCATGGGGGCTTCCTCCTCTCCCCTCCTTTTTCCTCCTTCTCCCCTGGTCTCTCCTCCTCCAACCAGGTCACTCCAAATTCACCTACCTCTAATCCCTCCAGTAATTGGCTATAGCCAATTTTATTTAAAATAATAGCTTTAAATCAAGGAACAAGGTCTGTACAACATAAGCTTATAAACATGAGAAGTCACTCACTTCTGGGCCTAGACCTTCAGGAATAGAGATTAGCACTACAACGCATAACAATAGACCAAACCTCAACCCCAGCCCTGTGCCCAGAGGGCTCTACAGCCAGCGGCTAACTGGCAGCTGAATGTTGAATGAGTGGTCAGTGAACACACAGACTTCGAGAAACATTTTAGGTCAAAAGCTCCGCCGTGGGCATACTGGAAGAAAAGGGTGAAGCAGAACCCCCTGGATAGAAAGATGCGGCACAAACCAAGTCATCAGGCCGGCTGTGGTAATACAATCAGGTCTATAATCCAATAGCACCAGACAGCTGAGCTGTGAGAACTGCTTCAGTGTAAGAGTTCGAGGTCTGGGACTGGAGAGGTAACTCAGTGGTTAAGAGTGCTCATTGGTCTCACAGAGGACCCAAGTTTGGTTTCCCTCAGCCCCTACCTGGTAGGCAAGACCAGGTCCAGAAGACCCAACAACCTCTCAACCTTTTCTGACCTCCACGGGCACCAGGCATGTGCAAGGTGGTGAATATTATTTTGTCTTTTTTTTTTTTTTTTTTGAGCTGAGGACCCGAACAGGGCCTTCGCACTGAGCAAGCGCTCTACCACTGAGCTAAATCCCCAACCCTAATATTTATATATAATTAAAATGACAAGAATTTGAGACCAGCTTTGGCATAACTGAGACCCTGTCTAGAAATATTGGGATACTATAATATGAGTTAAAAACACACACTTGGCTGGTAAAAGAAAAGCAAACCAGGGCCGGAGTCATAACTCCTTCGGTAAAGTACTTGCCTAGCATGCACAAGGTTCCCAGTTCCACCCCCAGCCTCACATAAACCAGGCACTCAGAAGACGAGAAGGTCAAAGTTGTACCCAGTCACGAAGTGGAAACTTCTTTGGAAAGTCAGTTGTGTCGAATGGGGTTTTGCTGGGACGAACACGTGAAGGAGTGTCTTCCTGAAGCGGACACGGGTGAAAGGAAGCCAGCACATGAAGGGGCATGTGATGAAGGAGTCTTTGATAATGACACCCATGTACTGGTCGGCCTTACATGCACTGTCGAGCCCCACTTGTCATAACTCCATAGAGAGAAATGCACTAAGAAGGCGTCTGAGAGGTGCCTACAGCTTCCTGCAGATTCTGTGGACTCAGGCCAATGAGCAGAGTAATGAGCTGACTTATAGAGATTCCCATGGAGTTTTGCTAAGACATACTCATGCGCTGAGGCAAGACACATGGTAAGGCAAGACCTGTGGAGGACACGTGATGTTTGGAGAGAGTATGACTGGGACTCAACAGACAGTGACAGAGGCCTGGCTTGGCTTGCACAGCCAGCTTTGCAATACTTTCTGGTCTCACGCCCTCGCTGATCTTCACTTTGTTGAGAGCGGCACAGTTTCGAACCTCTCCTGGCATCCCTGGTGGTCCAGTTCCTCCTGCTGACTCCAATTCAGCTGAAGCCTGGCTGTCTCTGCTAGGTCGGGCCACCACTGCTGGTTTGTGTTTGCTGTCCCAACTCTACCAAACTGAGCTGCTGGTGTATACGTGAAGTATTTGCGAGTCGATCAAGCTGCTGAATCCCGGGAACTGAACTGCTGATTTCCTAATAACTCAGATAGGTTTTGCTGGGACAAACGCGTGAAGGAGTGTCTTCCTGAAGTGAAAGGAAGATTCCAAAGAACAATTTCTAAACAGTTCCACTTCCCCCATATCCTAATAACCTCTCTTCTCCACTACCACTGTTTGGTGATGGGCTAGAAGGGAGGTTAAAGCATTCAAGAACCATCATTCAACGTAGGTTTTGAAAAAAGTAAAGCTTTCAGTTAAATAGCAAATTGGGGGCAAGTCCACACTACCTGAAACCTTGTGTCAAAAAATGCAAATTGCGTGTGAATATTATTAAGGCCCATTATTCACATGTATAAAAGTATACTAGTGAAGTACAATGTTTTGGACAATTAATATATGCTAATAAGGGGCCAAGAAATAAAAGGTGGTGGGTGCCTCTGGGAAGAGAAAAGTGGGTCAGGTTAAGACAGAAGCCATAGAAGGCCCCCAGGGTAACTGCCGAGTTCTCTCCCACATCCAACATGGTAGGGAGAAATAGTTTGTTTGCATGCTGAAGAGTCAAACCCAAGGCTTCATACATACTGGGCAAGTGCTCTCCCTGTGTGCTATATCCAAGCCCAAGATACTGGCTTTCTGACTATTAAGGTATACATTTGTTTTGTTTGAGTTTCTGCATTTGTTTTTTTGTTTGGTTTTTTTTTCTTTTTCTTTTATTTTATTTTTTTTCTGAGCTGGGGACCGAACCCAGGGCCTTGCGCTTGCAAGGCAAGCACTCTACCGCTGAGCTAAATCCCCAACCCTGTTTTTTTATTATTATTATTATGATAAGTAAATAATTTTGTTTAGTTAGTTTGTTTGGTTAGTTTGGTTTGGTTTGGTTTTGTGTTTGAGACAGGATCTTCATATGTAGTCCTAACCTGGAACTCATTTTGTAGACCAGGCTGGCCTAGAACTTACAGACACACTTCTTTCTGCTCTCTAGTGCCAGAAACTTTTTAAAAGAACCAGGTTTTACAGGCCAAGTGGTGTAAAACCAAAGACATAATATAGGCAATTATATGACCATTTAAAATATAACACCTTTTCTTTAACACTAAGGATATGTTTGTAAGATTAGCTCCTTGGCATTTGGGTGTCCACTACTCCTTGAATTCCCAATTCCTGGCAGCTCCCACCTAGCCATCTGCACTGTGTCCCACCCCTGAGTGCTTTCTCCCTCCTCTACTGGGCTGCAAGCAACATCTTTCTGTCTCTAAGCAACAGGAGAAAAGGTGTTAGCAGATAGGCACAGAACAGGACCAGCTCTGCACTCCACCCAGCTTCTCAGAGAAAGCATGAAAAAGAGGAGAACCTAGGTATGTCCAGACATTAGACCCTGTGTAGGCCTGTGTAGACTCAAGCCCTCTACTTTATCTTTGCCATTGAAAGTACAATCTAGACTACTAGCAACAGCATCCCTGGAAACCTGCTTAGGAATGAGAGATCCTGAGCTGGTGAGATGGTTAGGTGGGGAAGGATGCTTCCGCCCAACCTGGCACTCTGGTCCCTGGAGCCCACATAGCGGAAGAAGTGGACTGACTCCTGCAGGTTGACCATTGACTTCTAAACACACTCTGTGGAGTATGAATGCTCACATTCATATGATAAATGACAGCAGACAGACAGACAGACAGACAGACAGACAGATGGTAGGTGGACATTTAGCAAAGAAAAAGAACAAACAAACAAACAAAAAAACAAAAACAAAAACAAAGGCAGGATCCTGCTAGAACCAGACAGCAATGACTTTTCTTCCCTCTGGGACCCCATCCCAGATCTATCTAACTAGCCAATGTCAACACCCGTGTTTGTGTATGTGCGTGTACACAGGCATGTGCATCTGTCTGGAAGCCAGAGGTCAACATTGGATGTTATTTCTCAGGAAACGTTCACTTTTTAGACTCTCAGACCTAGAGATCACCCAAATAGACCAGTCTGACTGGCCAAGCAAACCCGGGGGGTCTCCTGCCCTGTCTCCCAGCACTGGGATAACAGGTACAGGTACTTTATCACTGGGGCCCGATCTTTATGAGGCGGCTGGGGATCAAACCCAGGTCCTCAGGTTCACATGCCAAGCTTTACTGACTGAGATAAACCCTCAGCCCCCAGTATTGCACTTTTAACCAGAGCCTAGGAGACCAATTTTTCATAGCCCAGGTGAGACAACCCCATAATAAATACATCCCCCAAGCGGCCTCTTAGAAACTGAACTTTCAACGTTTAAGCTACAGCCTTGCTAAGAGGAAGTCACAGAGCTAGGCTCCCTAAACTGTGAGAGTGAAAAGTCCCTCTCTGGCTCTGTCCATCAGTCCAGGATGGAATATATTGACCTTGAGTTCCTGCTCTCAAAGCAAAGGGGAAACCAGAAAGAACTCGTTCCACTGCGATAAGGGTGTCACTTCTTTTAAACTAAAGCGAAACAGAAAGTAAAGGTGTCAAGACTGCTCTGTACCTTCCAAGATAAGTAGGTCAGGTGTCACAGAAGTCCCTAGAGAAGAGAAAGCCCCACTCTTCATCCTCCATGCAGGCAGCCCCACGGTCATGCTCACCGAACCCCTGCTGAGGAATAACCAGAAAACAGTCGGCATTTGCATTTTCAACCACACAGTGAAATTCCTCCAAATACCGGGGCAGTGGAGCGGTTCTCCCGAGAGACATTCCCAGCTTGGTAACTTCCTGTCTGACAAGCTCCCCCCACCTCCAGCTATCTTGGGAAGGTGCAGACCTTGGGGTTAACATCTTCATCAGGTGACAGCGGCACATCAAAACAATCGCATTCCCAGCCCCAGACCAAACCTCTTTGCTTCATGTAGAACTCCACATTCAAAGAAAATGACCAGTTTTCACCAGCAAGGGCAAAACAGTGAGAGGGGAAACCTTACTTCAAATAGAAACGACTGAAAAAAGAAAAATACATGTCTAATACATGTTCTCCAGGTTCAGTTTCAAACAACCCAGGTCAAGCTGCTGAGGAACCTAGTTAACCAATCAGTGGACCAAGCCTCCAGGTCTTTTCTCAGCATCTCTCAGTCCCTACCTGTTACAGGGTATGGCTGGCATACCCCGCCCTCTCCAGCCCACAGATGCTCTTCCCTATAGAATCTAGACATTTTGGTTAGTCGCCCCTTTTGTACCTTTGGCTTCCTGGCTGCTGTACTTGGTTCCCCCTCCCTCTCTTCCCTTCCATGTCTCCCCTCATGGTTCAGGGTCAGAACCACTCTGGACTCTCCCAGATGTGTCTGCCTCTGGCTGTGCTCTCCCGCATATCTACAATGATCTTTCTCCTCCATCATCCCTAGGAGCACCATGGCCTTTCCTTCTCTTTTTTATCGCCCATGGATGAATCCTCAAAATATTACATGAGAGGGGCCAGCTGCAGGGGACCAAGAGACAGCTCGGCAATTAGGAATGTGTATTAAATCTGAGAACTGAGAAGAGAAAGACCAATTCCACAATGATCCGATTAAAGCAACGTTTATTAAACACTGGCCAGGAAGATGGACACTGGCTGTTTCTGTATCCGGGATTCCCAAAGAAATAGTGCCGAATTAGGTCAGTCAGGTGCCTATAAAGATAGGAACCCCCAAGCCTTTGGTACTTCCTGCTTTCATCCAATCAGGGGCAAGCACACATTCTGATGTACTTCCTGCCTAGGTTGCTCCCGTCTACCTCGTAATCAAGCTCTACCTCGAAGTTGAGGCAACCGTTGTGTTTAATGAAGTGAAAATGTGGCTTGTTATCTTACATGATCAACAGGCCTAGCATTCTAGGAAGCTATCTCTCCTTGGGCAAGTGGGCTTCCAGGTTAACTTTAGCCTTTACATGTGCTTCTGCCAGAAGACCAGAATTCTGTTGCCAGCACCCACATCACGGGGCTCATGACTGCCTGTAGCTCCTCCAGGTCCTGGGGAATTCAACACCTCTGACCTCTCCAAGCACCTGCACAAACTCTCTCTCTCTCTCTCTCTCTCTCTCTCTCTCTCTCTCTCTCTCTCTCACACACACACACACACACACACACACACACACACACACACACGTGTGCACCTGCAACCTGCAATTTTTAAAATAAGAAAGAAGCCATCCATAAAAGGTCACATATAATTGAAGCTATTTGTAGAAATTCCACCATAGGCAAATCTAAATACAAAGAAAAACTGACCAATGGTTTCCTGAGGCTAGGAGGGACCAAAGGACTGGGGAGTAAGGATCAAAGAACGCAAGATTGGTTTCTAAGGTAGTCCCGGTGTTCTCCAGGTGATCTTAGAACTGGCCGTGAACATGCTAAAAGCTTTGTTCACTTCCTGTGGGTGAACTGTGATGTGTGGCTTTTCCTGTGTATGTGATGAATACACAGGAACGAGTGTGGAGGTGTGAGGACAACCTAGGGCGTTGGTCCTCACCTCTCACCTCTGACGCAATAGATTTGCTGGTCATCACAACTACTGCAATACCACAGTTGTCACTCTGGCTGGCCCGTGGGCTCTTTCCAGGAATGCATGCATCTGCCTCTCATCTCAATGCAGGAACCCTGAAAAGCTATACAGGCCCAACTGGGGAATTGAACTCAGATCTTCAAAGTTGCAGGACCAGCACTTTGCCAACTACGCTGTCACCCTAGTCTTTTAAGTTTTATTTCAACAAAATCATTTTTCGTTGGCTTCTAGAAAGAGGATAGTTCTCCCTGGCTGGCCTTGAACTAAACAGATTTAGCTGAAGGTGACCTTGTACTTCCCATTCTCCTGCATCCTCGTCTAGAGGGCAGAGGTTACAGGCGCTCGTCACAAAGACCAGTTTATGTAGTGCTGGCGGATGAACCAGGGCCTCATAGATGCCAGGCAAGGCCCAGCTGTTAGCTCTCAGAGCCAGGACAAAGAGCTAAGGAGCCCAGTTAACATATCACCGGGTCATGTTCACCCTGGACTCTCCCAAATGCCGCTGCCTCTAGCCATGCTTTTCTTCAAATCTATAATAAAGCCCCACCATACACAGGAGGATTTAGCTCAGTGGTAACCTTAAAAAAAAAAAAAAAAAAAAAAAAAAAAAAAAAAGCCCCATACACAGGAGGAGTCATGGCCTCTTCTGATTTTTTTTATATTAATCAATAAAGCTACAGTTTTTGAGATAGGGTCTCTTTGTGTGGCCCTGGCTGTCCTGCCCTCAAAGTCACAGAGACACCCTCTGCCTCTGCTTCCTAAGTGCTGGGATTAAATGTGAAAGCCACTGTGCAACTCGTGGTGCACATTCGGGTTAGTCTAAAGTACGGGTTCACTACTACAATACAAGGGTTGTGAGTAAAGTCAGTGCGGACTGAGGATCTCCTCTCTCTGGGAAAACGGTCTCATCGCAGTTAACGAATCTCACAATATTTTCTCAAGGTCACCAATCTCAGAAATCCCCATCTGGCTTCAGGTTTCTGTTCCGAAAACACTGGAGGAAGGCAAAATGGGCAGAACAACACCTTTAACCTACTTGGAAAAAGAGAACAGAGGATCATGGGAGAGATTACAGGCTCATCAGAATTCACTATTGCTATAGAAACTCAAGTCCAAAATAGACTATGCGTTCCCTGAAAAGAAGTCGTGCTTCAAAAGACCCAAATAACACACAAAGACGGATGGCCAAGAGCGCCCGGGGTGGCCAAGGCTGTCTTTCCGATCCCAGTGACCTCTAGTGCAATGGTTCTCAACCTTCCTACTGCCTCAACCCTTTAATACAGTTCCTCGTGTTGTGGTGAGCCCTAACCATAGAATTATTTTCATTGCTACCTCATAACTGCAATTTTGCTACTCTTACGAATCGTGATGTAAATAACTGATGTCCCAGGTCACAACCCACAGGTTGAGAACCACTGCTCTACTGGGTCTTTAACTTGGCAAATCCCTTTCTCTCCCCAGATCTTCTAAATTTCCCAGACTAAAGGTCAAGCAAGGTCATCATGAGAAGCCCCTAAACTGTCTAGCTGTACCCACAAGGTCTGCGGGCTTCTCAGTTACTGCTGTTACCATGGACAGGAAGTCAAGGGGATGGGCCAGCCAGGACAGATATCTCTTTTCTCTCAGCAAAACACAAAACCTCAGGGTACTGGGAGGCTTATGGAAAGCCAACCTCACAGCTTTCAGCCAACAACTTTGTCCTGACCTGGCGACCTGGATTCTCTCATCCCCAAGCAAATTAAAAGACCAAATGTCATTAAGCAATTAATAATGGAGCAGATGCAGTCTGGCGTCGGTGTCTCCACCAGACTCCAATTCCAAAGAACCTGCGTCAGTCCCTAAGGACAAAGTGGCTCTCTGCAAGCCGAGGGCAGAAGAGGACCTGGCAAGGTCTTAGAGCGGTGCCTGGCACTTATGCAGGGTTCTGTACTTGTTGACCACCTCTTGAATACTCACGATCCCTTGGCACTCTTCAGCCTGGACCAGCGCAAACCACACGCCCACGCACGGAATTGCACCCACACCTGTTCATATGCAACCCCCACAAAATCAATAACACAACAACCCTTACTGCCAGAATACAGATTTTGGAGGCAGAGTCATTGTGGTGTTAATCTTGCTACTAACATTCAAAATAAAGCCTAGCACATAATGATCTTTTTTTATGATTATCGGTTTAATCCTGGATGAACTAAGGGTCTACTGTGTGCAAAGTCGTATGCTGAACCGCTAGCCAGGGGAAGTCCCCTTCTTGCGCGACCACTTCCACCAGAAGCTGAGACTTGCCCCCTAAGTCTTCCACCCGCTAGGGGCCGCTGTAGGAAACCTAGGTGTCCTTTCGCACGTCACTCTTTGACCCCGCGAAGCCGTTGCCCGGAGCTAAGATGGCGGCGTCAGTGGCTGCTGCCGCCGGGAGGCTGCGGCGAGCCATTGGGCGGTCGTGCCCATGGCAGCGGTTCTCAACCGAGCCCCACCCACCCCACGGAGCGGCAGTGCGGGACACCTTCCTGAGCTTCTTCCGAGATCGCCACGGCCACCGGCTCGTGCCCTCCGCTTCCGTGAGGCCGCGCGGCGACCCCAGCCTGCTTTTTGTCAACGCAGGCATGAACCAGGTGGGGGCGGGGCCACACGATCGGGGGCGGAGCTCGAGGGGTCAGCCTGAGAAAAGCGCTTTCAAGATTGGACCAAAAAAGTGAGGGGCGGAACTCAGAGTGGAAGAAGGACTGGGTAAAGTGGTTGGGAGCCTGGTTAGGTTTGGGGAATTAGCTTAGAAACTTGTGGGGAGAAATTAAGTTTATTATCCTTGGATAACAGGTGTGACGCCCTGAGGGACCGGCTTCGAGTGGAAAACTATTTAAATAAATAGAATTCATTTATTAAATAGACATTAATTGCACTCCTGCTAGGTAAATTTTACTACTTTTTACTAGGAAGAAGTGTCTGGTTTAGGTTCATTTTCCTCTCTCTGCTTCACATACACTAGAAACGGCTGCCTGAGCTCCTTGGGGTTCCCAGAGCCAAGACCACATTGTACCCTTGGAGTCACAAATAGTCTTGAGTTTCAACAGCCATCTGCATCCACTCCCCAATTTAATCCTGTACTAAGGAACTAAAGAACTCCCCCTTCCCTACCTTTGTGCTTCCAGTTCAAGCCCATCTTCCTGGGCACGGTGGATCCACGAAGCGAGATGGCAGGCTTCCGACGTGTGGCTAACAGCCAGAAATGTGTCAGGGCTGGAGGACGGCATAACGACCTGGAAGATGTGGGCCGTGATCTCTCTCATCATACTTTTTTTGAGATGCTTGGCAACTGGGCTTTTGGGGGTGAATATTTTAAGGTGAGTTTCCAGGGAACTCTAGACTTAAAGCCTTTGAACCCCAAATGCTGGACATTGTGGCCAGGTGCTAGGCTGTGTTATGGGGGAGAAAGATGACTTGGTTGGTAAAGTGCTTGTGGTTCCCAGAACTTGCATTTAAAGTGCAGCCCGAAAGTCTGTGCCTGTGATTCTGGAGGATCCTTGGAAGTTCACAGACAAGCTCGTGTAGCCTACAGACAAGGTTCCAAGCTAATGAGAGACCCTGTTTCAAACAAAAATTAGCTCCGAAGTACAGACACCCATTGCTGTCCTTTGACTTTCACAGGTGAATGCCCACATGTTACAGGAGTGTACACACACATGCACATGCGCACACACACACACACAACGTCCAATGGGAAGGAATATGCCTCACTTCCCTGACTGAGGGAAGGGACTGTCTCCTGCCTAATGGCCATTTAAAAGTTAGCTGAACAGATAGCCAGACAGCTGTGCTGAGATGACCACTGGAGTCACTGGACCTAAAGTCCCCAGGTCAGGGTGGGTGGGTGGAGAGGTTTATGGAGAAGATAGAATTCATCTGGGTCTGGAAAGAAGGTAGGCCTGTAACAATTAGCACACTTTCTGGGTAAGAAAAACCTCAAGGCAGAAGTGGACATGGTCTGACATTGAAGCTAGGGTGGGTAGTGGGAATGGTTTTGTCTTATTCTCATGAACTTGGGTAGCCAGATCGTCTCATCTCTCCACCCCCATGGTGGGTTTCCCTGCAGGAGGAAGCATGTAGCATGGCCTGGGAACTGTTGACTCAAGTCTATGGGATCCCTGAGGACAGGTTATGGGTCTCCTATTTCAGTGGTGACTCCAAGACAGGGCTGGCCCCAGACCTGGAGACCAGAGACATCTGGCTCAGCTTGGGGTAAGTCAGGCCCCTTCTTCTGTCCCCTGGCAATAGGAAGAGTAGAAAACAGACCTATCTGTACAAGCCCTCATGACTTTGGCATATCCCAGCATGCTATGCTCAGCCCTAGGACCCTCTTCCTAAGCTGGACTTGGGTGAGAGGCTGTCCCAGCCTCTGACCATGCCAGTCTCCCACCACTTACATGACTTTCTCCTCAGGGTGCCTGCCAGCCGTATGCTCTCGTTCGGACTACAAGAGAACTTCTGGGAGATGGGAGACACTGGGCCTTGTGGGCCTTGTACCGAGATCCACTACGATCTGGCTGGTGGAATGGGACCCCCCCAGCTGGTTGAGCTATGGAATCTGGTCTTCATGCAACACTACAGGTAATGGTGGCCGTCACTACCACTAGTTGCTAGTCAAAAAGAGAAGCCGATCTAATTCTCCTGCTTGACTGACATCCTTCACTCATTACTGATGCTCTCTGGCCTCCTGTCACATCATGGAGTTGAGCTTGGTGATTGCTATGAGTTTCTTCTAACGTATCTTGACAGGTCTCTCTAAAGACAAAGAATCTGTCTTAGTGGGCATGTCTAGGTCCAGACAAGGGCCCAAGCAAGGCCTTTCTCCTTTTTGAGAAAAGAGAGGACCCAAGGCCTTCATCATCTACATTTGAGCAGGGGAGCGGGGGTACCTGCCTCTCTCAGCCCCTGGGTTGTCAGGTTTCTGCTGAAGTTGACCACCTGCCTCAGACCTGCCAGACTCAGTTGGCCTCACCTTGCACACTTTTCCTGGCCAGAGAGGCAGACGGAAGCCTGCATCTGCTGCCACAGCAACATGTGGACACAGGAATGGGCCTGGAAAGACTGGTGGCTGTACTGCAGGGCAAGCGTTCCACCTATGACACCGACCTCTTTTCTCCACTGCTTGATGCTATACACCAGGTGAGCACCCCCTCTGCCTCAGCCCCATTATTTTTTAGCTGTCCGGTGTGCATGCGTGCGTGTGCATGTGTGCACGTGCGTGTGTGTGTGTGTGTGTGTGTGTGTGTAGCATTGGCATTAGAATCATATGCCACTGGGCCAGCAATTGTACATGGGTTGTAGAGGTCAAAGTCGGGTCCTCGTGCTGGTGAGGTAAACACTGTACCAGCTGAACCATCTCCCCAGTTCCTCCACCCTCTGGTGTTGTTGAGAACTCAAGAGCATTCCCAACATGTGGGGACAGTACAGACCAAGGATCCTAGGGTCTCAAGTGTACTGCGACCTGATGTCACCCCTCATTCTTCCCCTCATCCATTCAAAATGTGCATGTGTCTATCCTTAAGAAAGGTTCTGGGCTTGGAGCTCAAGCAGACACTGAGGCAGATCCTCTGTTAGGGTAAAAAATTTATTAGAAGATTTATTAATTTTACAGACAGAAGCATGGCAGGATTCTGAAGAGAGTTCAGGCCCCAACACCAAGGCCGAGTGGTGGTCCTTTCTTAAGAGGTCTTAGAAGGTCTTTGTGCCATGTTGTTGATAAGTAGTCCACAGCATGGGCCTTCATCCCAGAGAAGGAGTATACTTCCCGGAGAATGCCGGGACGTGATGAAGGCACTTCTACCTGACTGCACCCACTATTCTGTTAGCCCTTGGGTGTCCTGAGTCTGGTGTCCTGAGCCTGTAGACGGATTGGGGAGTTAAGAGTGGCACCTGCCATTTTCCTGGAATCTAGGCACACGACGAGTCTGGTGTGCTAGGGAGGTAGAGATGGCTTTTGGTAAAGGGTTTGCCATTTTCTTGAGGGTGGCTGTAAGGAAGAGGTTGCTGCAGGTGGGTGTGGCTTGACTATCGCCCCTAATCCAAAACCTTTCTGCTTGGTACAGAGGCTCAAATAAAGAAAGATATAGAGCTATGTCTGTGTATGTCATATGTGTGTGTGTCGTATGTGTGTGTGTCCTCTATATGTGTGTCCTCTGTGTGTGTGTGTGTGTGTGTGTGTGTGTGTGTGTGTGTGTGTGTGTGTGTGTGTGTGTTGTGTGTATGGTGTGTTTGTATGTGTGTGTCCTCTGTGTGTGTGTGTGTGTGTGTGTGTGTGTGTGTGTGTGTGTGTGTGTGTGTGTGTGTGTGTGTATGTGTTTGTGTGTGTGGTGTGTTTGTGTGTGTGTGCTTTTGGTGTTTGGGGGTTGTGTTGTGTGTGTATGTGTGTTTGTGTGTGGTATGTTTTGTGTGTGTGTTCTGTGTGTGTGTGTGTGTGGTGTGTGTTTGTGTGTGTGTGTGGTGTGTTTGTGTGTGTGTCCTCTGTGTGTTTGTGTGTGTGGTATGTTTGTGAGTGTGTGTCCTCTGTGTGTGTGTGTGTGTGTGGTGTGTTTGTGTATGTGTGTGGGTGTGGTGTGTTTGTGTATGTGTGTGGTATGTGTATGTATGTGTGTGTGTTTATGTGTGTCATGTGTATGCGTGTACCCACAGAGACCAGAAGAAGGCATCATATTAACTGGAGTCACAGGTAGTTGTGAACCACTTGGTGTGGGTGCTGGGAACCAAACTCGGGCCCTCAGGAAGAGCAGCAAGCACTCTTCACCGTCCGACCATCTCTCCAGCCCCTCGTGTGTCGACTTGTTTGAAACGTCTTTACAAACACAAGTGCCATCTCTAGGTGGCTTCGGTTTTACCAACTGTCCTTTAGTTTCTTGACGCTCAGCCAACAGGAAGTACAAACCAGATCCTAAGCTAGGGGCCTTCTTCTCCTTTCTCAGCCCTTTTAATAGTTCCTAGCCCAGAATCCGCACAGGACTCCACTCTTAGACTGTGTCCTACAGGATGCGGGGGGTTTTATGGCTGAGAACAGGCATTTACCTGGGCCGGGTCAGGCAGACCCTACAGCTATGGCCTCTCTCCTACTTTACAGAGCTGCAGGGTTCCCCCGTACTCTGGCCGCGTAGGGGCAGCGGATGAGGGACGAATAGACACAGCGTACCGAGTTGTAGCTGATCACATCCGCACACTCAGTGTCTGCATTGCTGATGGCGTCTCCCCGGGGATGTCAGGCGCCCCGTGAGTCTGGTGCTGCGGGAGTGGCAGGGCTGCGAGGGAGGGAATGGGGAGGTGAAATCAGGTCAAGAGCTCAAAAGGACTAGGGGAAGCACCCCACACCCCGTATTGCTGACTAATTGACGCCAGGGGTTCATGCCTGCACTCTGAAACCCTCTAGGCTAGTTCTTCGTCGGATTCTCCGTCGAGCTGTGCGCTATTCCACAGAGGTCTTGCAGGCACCACCTGGCTTTCTGGGCAACCTGGTACCAGTGGTGGTGGCGACATTGGTAAGTTCAGAGCCTCCTCCTTTCTGCACACCTTCTGAACCTTGGGGCTCACCACTGAGCAACAGTGGTGTCCCACCCTCACCGTCTAGTCCTACATCCCATCAAGCAGGCTGGAAAGCTGGTCTTGCTCACAAAAAGCAGGGAGACCTCGCAAAGACGCTTCAGGATGCTGGATCTTTGACCTCAGGGTTCCCTTCCACTTATTGCCTGCCCCGCTGGGAAGCCTCATCTGAGCCTCCTGGGCGGGTGTCCCCTGATACCGGGAATATCGAGGAGGGTGGACTGTTTACCTCTTCCGCATTCTCCTACACCCCTAGGGAGCTGCTTACCCAGAACTTCAGAAGAACTCAGTCAAGGTATTGATCCGGGAGGTTGGGTGGGGGCATGGGGATGGGAGGAGGAGAGCTGTAGGGAGAAGCCCGTCTCCAAGGAAACCCAGACCCACTCCCTGCTCTGCCTCGGTTCAGATAGCCAACCTGGTGTCAGAGGATGAGGCAGCCTTCCTGGCCTCCCTGCAGAGAGGCCGTCGGATCATTGATCGCACCGTTAAGCGCTTGGGCGCTTCTGATTTGTTCCCTGGTGAGTTGGGAGCCTAACCAAAGCAAATGGATTCTCAGGCACACCAGAGTGAGCAAAGGCCAGAGCTTTCAGCCTGCTGGGGGCTTCAGACTCACCCCCAGCCCTGACTTCTGCCAGAAGTTTCTCCCACTTGCTTTAAACCTGACCACTGCAGGAGCCCGCTCTGCCACCCGTCTCCTAACCACCCAGCCAGCCCCACCTCCCATCCCTTGTTTCCAAAGTCAGCTTCATGCTTAAACTGAGACCACCAAAATACCATGAGCCCTGGGAGTTTGCTGGGCTACCCTCATCCTTATCTGACCTTGGAACCCCAAGTTCCAAAGTTTCAAGATGGCTCCTCGCACAGTGGAGGGGGTCTGTGTGGCCGAAAAAGCCTGAGCCAGCTCTCTTCCTTCTCCTCCCTTTGATCTGCCGCTCTCATCCTCAAAACCTCTGCTCTCTTTCCTCAGCCGAAGTGGCCTGGTCACTGTCACTGTCTGGGAATCTGGGGATCCCCCTGGACCTGGTGCAGCTAATGTTGGAGGAGAAGGGGGTGAAGCTGGACACTGCGGGCCTGGAGCAGCTAGCCCAGAAGGAGGCCCAGGTAAGGCCACGGGACCCGGCAGTGACCCAGCCATTCCTCCCTCTGCCCTTATCGCTGAGGGGACAGAACCACAGCCCTGCTCAGTCTACGGAGAGGAACATCAGCCCCAGTGACCAAACAGAAGCTGAGGGGGGGGAGTCCCCGGGTGGTTGTGGCAAAGAGACCTGACCGTGAGGCATCTGTCCTGTCTGGTTTAGTAGACACGTAAGATAGCTCTCTCGAAGCCAGCAAACACCCTTAGGTCTTATGCTTATGCCGGGTCCACAGAGACAGGGCTCCCTAAGGCTCAATCCCCATCCTGTGGAGTTCTCCGTACACCTGATGCCCCCTCACCATCACCACACACACACACACACACTCACACACACACACACACTCTCTCTCTCTCTCCCCCTCTCTCTCTCTCTCTCTCTCTCACACACACACACACACACTCACACAAACACACTCACATACACATACACTGTTTGTCCTGCTGCAGCACCGGGCCCAGCAGGCAGAGGCAGCTCAGGAGGAGGGATTGTGTCTTGATGTCCACGCACTGGAGGAGCTGCACCGTCAAGGCATACCCACAACTGATGACAGCCCCAAATATAACTACTCTCTTCGCCCCAACGGGGATTATGGTGAGAACCTAGACCCAGACTGGTAGGCACAAGCTTACCTGACCTTGACTGGGAAGGAGAGAAATGGTAGCCACCAGCCTCTTGCATTGCCCTAAGTAACCAGCAGGGGTCACTACCTCCTTCGTCTGGAAAACCCTTCTTCACCCTCTGAAGCCAGGTGCCTTTGCCTCACATCCCAGACCCATCACATTCCCAGACCCTAACACTGGTATCCTTCTGCCTCTGGCAGAGTTTGGCCTCTGTGAGGCCCAGGTATTACAGCTGTATTCAGAGACTGGGACAGCTGTGGCCTCCGTGGGAGAAGGCCAGCGCTGTGGCCTCCTATTGGACAGAACCAACTTCTATGCTGAACAAGGGGGTCAGGCTTCGGACCGAGGCTACCTCATTCGTACAGGGCAGCAGGTGAGTGTCAGACACCCTGGGGATGACTTCCATGGGAGGTGGATGTGAGGCCCCACAAGTCGAAGGATGACCACAATCAGTCATCTGGCACCTTGACTCTCTTCTCCTCAGGATGTGTTGTTCCCTGTGGCCCGGGCTCAGGTCTGTGGAGGCTTCATCCTGCATGAGGCCATGGCTCCCGAGTGCTTACAAGTTGGGGACCGAGTGCAGCTGTATGTGGATAAGGTAAGGCGCCTATCCCTGCTACTCTTGGGGGCTTGCAGCCCCTGTCCCTCCCCACCCTGGGCCCTCTACCCAGGACCCTTGGGTGACAAAAGTGTTCCAGGCCTGGCGAATGGGATGCATGGTGAAGCACACAGCCACCCACCTGCTGAACTGGGCACTTCGGCAGACGCTTGGACCAACCACCGAACAGCGGGGCTCCCATCTCAACCCCGAGCGGCTGCGCTTTGATGTGGCCACGCAGGTGAGCTGGACACAGAAAGACAGGCTTTATGGGAGGCGACATGCAGCAAGGCAGACAGGAGGTAGGTTGACTAGTGTTGAGGACCTGGGCTGTAGGTCGGTACCACTGCACTGTCCCTCGGAACCTCACCTCGGCAAGACCCCTCTACTCGGGACACTACTTCACCCCTAGCCACTCCTCACCTTCCTTGTCCCCACTGGGAACATCAGCTACCCTTTAATGGGCAAAAGCACTTACCTAACCTGTGCCTGTTGCTCTGCGTCCCACCCTCCCAGACCCCACTGACCACAGAGCAGCTACGGACAGTAGAGAGCTACGTGCAGGAAGCTGTGGGGCAGGATAAGCCTGTATACATGGAGGAGGTGCCCCTGACACACACTGCCCGTATCCCCGGCCTTCGCGCACTGGATGAGGTGAGCTGCAGGCCGGCCATCCCAGGCGGCTTCCCCAGCCTTCACAGGAACCTAACAGTCCTTGTGCCACCTTCCCCTCAGGTGTACCCAGACCCCGTTCGGGTCGTGTCAGTGGGGGTTCCCGTGGCCCAGGCACTGGCACCAGCCTCCCAAGCTGCACTGCAGACTTCGGTGGAGCTGTGCTGCGGGACGTGAGTCACTCTTGGGCGGCCCTGAGCCCTGGATCCTCACCCTCCCTTAACCTTAGCTTCGGGCTCAGACTTCTCCACTATCATCCTTTTCTTCACTTCCCTCCAGGCACCTGCTAAGTACCGGGGCCGTGGGAGACCTGGTGATTATTGGGGATCGCCAGCTGGTCAAAGGCATCACTCGCCTACTGGCCATCACCGGGGAGCAGGCCCAACAGGTTAGAGTACGAGGATCCCTGGAGACTTGTGAATGGTGGGGGGCTGAGGGGAACCCACGGCTGACGCCCAGACTCAGCAGTGCCCAGTGGTACGGGCCGGCATTCGTATACCGCACACTGCAGTGGATGGAGTCTCTGCCAGCAGCAGCAGCTGCTAATTTAACTCTGGTTCCTTGACTGGCCCTACTATTAGCAAACATTTCTAATATGGTCCAGACTGCAGTGAGGTAGGAGACGCTGTCCTAGGAGGGGTGACTGAGTCTAAAGCCTTCGTTTTCTTGTCCCCTCCCGTAGGCCCGAGAGGTGGGCCAGAGCCTGTCGCAGGAGGTGGAAGTGGCAAGCGAACGGCTAAGTCGGGGTAGCCGGAACCTGCTGGAGGCTCACCGGCTATCTAAGGACATAGGACGTCTCATTGAGGTCAGGGGCCACACCCTCACCACTCCAGTCCCTGCCTTCCACTAGCGTGTTCCTTCATTATCCCTTCCCCGACCTTTCCCATCCCTCCCGACTGCGCAGACATTTGTCTTCAGGGTAGGTATGGTGTCTGCCCTGGCACCGTCAGTCAGGAGAAGGGCAATGACACACGGCTCTGACCATAGTTCACAGAGTCTGCTGTGATACCTCAGTGGCAGCGGCAGGAGCTGCAGACCACACTGAAGATGCTACAGCGTCGTGCCAACACCGCCATCCGGAAACTGGAAAAGAGCCAGGTAAGAGGAGGTCAGCCCTGCCTGGCACTCATAAGCATCACCTCACTCACCCTAGGAAGCTTCCAGAACTGGGATAGAAGTCAGGGACAGCATCCTACTTCGTGTGCTCCCATATCACCAAGCCACTCCCCACCTCTGCCTGCCATACCTCCTTCCCCTCCCTGCACCCCTCCCCTCCCCGCCACCATTCCCATTAGACAGCCTCCTGACTGAAATGCCAATCAGCCTTAATTGCTCATTGACTGCCAGCTCCTGATGCCCTCCCAGTCCATCTGTGCCATCTGGCCTTCCTCCTCTCACCTTCAGCAACCGTTAGAGGGCCCTGTGACAGAATAGAAGAGCCAAGGCAGTCACAGAAGGTCACAGATGGAACCCAAGAAAGCAGGCCGCACCAGGCAGAGCCCCCGCCCACCGCCTCTCCTCAGAACTGATGGCCTTTATAGAGAGAGAGCATGGGAGGGCAGGGGCTGTCAGGCTGGGTCTCAGTTCAGAAGTGGAATATCCAACTCCGGCCCCTCTGCTGCTTCTCTGCCCCACAGGCTACGGAGAAATCCCAGGAGCTGTTGAAACGGCACTCAGAGGGGCCTCTGATTGTGGACACTGTCTCCGCCCAGTCCCTCTCGGTGAGTGCCGTGCAGTGGCCTGCCTGGGACCTGCAGAAGGCTAAGTCCTGCCTGGGAGGTCCTGGGCATCTGGGGAGTGGTGGGTCACTATGTCACCCTCACACAGGTGCTGGTAAAGGTCGTGCGGCAGCTGTGCAAACAGGCCCCCAGCATGTCCGTGCTGCTGCTCAGCCCCCAGCCCACTGGCAGTGTCCTGTGTGCCTGCCAGGTGGCCCAGGTAAGAGGGTCCCAAGAACCCACCTGAAATGGCCCGTGTCTAGCTGTTTCCACCTCTTTTGTTCTTCCAGACAGGAGATGTAGGGTACAGGGAGATAACCTATGACGGGACTAGAACAATCTCTCCTCGTCCCTAAAGATAACCCCTTCCCCTTCCCAGAAGGCATTGTGAATTCCTTAGTCACCTGCCTCAAGGCCCCAGTTACTTACAAACAAGTCTCAGTTGCTCATCCCTTCCCTGCGCATTCCCAGTCCAGCCCGTTCCTTTTTGCCTCACCAGATGCCCCACCCGAGAGAGGGTGTTGATGGCTGGTGACTGCATTCTCAAGGGGTCCACCAAGTAGGTAACGGCATCGAGGGCTGTTCCACATAATTTTCCCTTCTGATTCTCTCCCCGTAGGGTGCCACACCTACCTTCACAGCTGAGGCCTGGGCCCTAGCCGTGTGCAGCCACATGGGAGGCAAGGCTTGGGGCTCTCCAGTGATAGCCCAGGGTACTGGACACACTGCCGACCTGGACGCTGCCCTCAGGACAGCCCGAGCTTATGCACTCAACCAGCTCTGACGAGGCCCACCCAGGACACAGGAATAGAAGGCAGGCAAGCGTCTGGAGCCCTCATGGAACCACATAATCTTCCCGGAGGCGGGAGCAGAGGACCAGCGGCTGGAGGCCAGGTCTCCGAGCCAAAGCAGGGCATCAGGGCCACTGAGAGGCGAGCAGGAAGAAGTGTGGACTGAGGGGCAGCAACCCCAGCAAATGGAAGACCTGGGCTGCTGTGGTTGGGAGCACCCATTCAAAGTGTTTCACCGGCTGCAGACTCGGCTCAGTGGTTAAGAGCACTTGTTCCTAGAAGGGACCCAGGTTCGGTTCCCAGCATCCACATGGAGGTTCCCCACCCCATCAGGCACCAGAAATACATGTGGTACACAGACATACATGCAGGCACTCATGTATACAGACACTCGTATATACAAAGTAATAAAACAATTTTTTTTTTTTTTTCAGAGCTGGGGACCGAACCCAGGGCCTTGCGCTTGCTAAGCAAGCGCTTTACCACTGAGCTAAATCCCCAACCCCATAAAACAATTTTTTAAAAAAGTGTTTCACAGA
Organism: Rattus rattus; assembly: GCF_011064425.1. Lineage (NCBI taxonomy): Eukaryota > Metazoa > Chordata > Mammalia > Rodentia > Muridae > Rattus > Rattus rattus. The sequence continues at coordinate 84,375,150 of NC_046157.1, read as the reverse complement.
GCATTAGAAGTCCTAGAAAAGTCTATCTTTGGGAAAAAGAGAGGCCTGCCCAGTCTGTGCTTCCGGAGGCCCAAGGTGAGCTCCCAGCACCCACATATGACTCACAGTCGCTTTTAACTCCAGCAGCAGCAAGCATGTTGCCTTTTTCTGGATTCCGTGGCCCTTGCAAATATGTGACATAAAAAAGAAAGAAAGAAAGAAAGAAAGAAAGAAAGAAAGAAAGAAAGAAAGAAAGAAAGAAAGAGTGGGGGCTAGAGAGATGGCTCAGTGGTTAAGAGCACTGACTGCTCTTCCAGAGGTCCTGAGTTCAATTCCCAGCAACCACATGGTGGCTCACGACCATCTGTAATGGGATCTGATGCCCTTTTCTGGTGTGTCTGAAGACAGTGACAGTGTACTCATATATATAAAATAAATAATTATAAAATAAAATAAATATAAAATAAATAATTTTTTTAAAAGAAAAAGTGTCCTTCCCCGGCATGACCTAAGCATCCCATCGGTAACCTGACCATTCACTCTAGTAGGAAAGTACTTGGTGCCTCAACCCGGACCACCAAGCACGCATGTTCAGAGGGGGGCAGGGTTGCCTGGATACCAGGAAGAGTCTCCTGGCTATCAAGACTCAGAAATGTCATGTGAAAGTGGAACCAGTGCAGCACAAATGGACCCCTGGTGCCACTCGTCACTAACAGTGACTGAAGTAAGGCCAGGACGGCTCACTGATACTCTGAGCAGCAGGGCCTGGTCAGCTGACAGTGGTGAGCAGACGCAACAGCTCTCCCCTCGTGGCGCCTGCTTCCAGGGGAAACGACGGAAGTGGGGAGGGAGGGGGCCGTCAAGGATGAGAAAGGGAAAGAATGGGGACAGGAGGACACGGTGGTGTCACTAGCTCTGGGAAGGGTGTCTGAGCTAGAAGGTATGGGTGTAACCCTTGAGGAAACCCGAGAGAGGTGTTTGAGCTGAAGGAACAGCGGGTGAGGCTACGAGCGGTCAGACCAGTGATGGACTTTTCTTATTCAGACAGGGTCTCCATATACAGCTGTTTGTTTGGCCTGGAACCCCTGGGTGGGCCAGACTGACCTCTAACAGAGATACGCCTGTCTCTGCCTCCCGAGCGCTGGTATTGAAAGCTTACACTACCATAAGAGTTAACACAGCATGTGCTCCAAGCCGGAGCTGAGGTGAAAACCACTGAAGGCCGGGCTGAGCTGATCGCTCAGCAAAGTACTTGCTCTTTGAGCACAGGGACCCAGGTTCAAGTGCCAGGAGCCCCTAAGCCAGCCATGGCGGCATCCCTTCATAATCCCAGCTGTGCCATGTGGGGAAGGGCGCACAGAGATGGGCGGATCCCTGAGCTCCACAAGCCATCTAGCCTAGCCTATTCATCGAGCTGGGCAACAAAAGACCCTTTCTCAAGGTGGACAGCACCTGAGGGATGACACCTGAGGTCAACCTTTCTCCCTGCCACATGCGTGCATACACCTGTGGACACATATGTGCCCAAATAGAGCAGCTGAAGCCGAAACCCAGCATTTGAAGCACAATGAAGTTAAGGGATGTGGGGAAGACTCTCCTCCTCTATCAGAACAAAGCTGCCCAGCAGAGGTATACCCAGATGCAGGAGTGAGGGATGGGTGGGGACAGGAGTGGGGGTGTGCATCTTCAAAGCATGATTCCCTGACGCTAATTAACAAAGCAGAGTGAGCCTGCATGATGCCATAGCGCCCCACTGCCTAACGTGTAATCATTTGGACTGGGGATGTAGCTCCAGAGGTAGAGTAACACATGGATTGAGCCCTGGGTTCGATCCCCAGCAACCCATAAACCCAATTACACCCCTACCACCCCAGCTCTGGAGAGGCGAGGCATGAACAGCTCAAGTTCAAGATCATCCACGACTATACAAGTGATGGTTTGTAAGTCTCTTGTGAGGGCTTGAAGGGACTTGGGAACAGTAGTCTTCCTCCTCACTGCATGGCTTGACCTCTGGAGCTTGGTAGAAGATTGGTCTTCTACATTTACCACAGATCCGGCTCCTCCATGGCCACCGAACTGAGGCGCCAACAGAGGCAATCTGACCAGAGAAGCTAGCTTAAAGCTAAGCTTTCCTGAGACAACACACACACACACACACACACACACACACACACACACACACACCCCAGTCTGCTGTCCCTCTCCTCTAGAGAACCATTTCTCTTACTACACATAGCCGGATCCCTGGAGCCCGCTCTCCTGCCTACAAACAGATAAGGACAGCAGCCCTAACTTGTCTGTCAAGCCAGTGCTGAGAGCTTGCACCAGGCTGAGTGACAGAGCCATCTGGAGGCCCAGGCCCTTCCTGCTCCTGATACTTGGTTCATATTAGAGAAAACCGAAGGGGCTACCCAGCAGATTTGGGGTCTACAGCTCAACCACAGGGGAATTCCAGAGGCTTAAGTAACTGTAGAAAGCCCCCTCGCTTCCCTGGTCTCCTTTGTTATTGTTGGGCCTTCTCCTCTCCCATTCCTTTTCAGAAGTACATCCTCTCCACATGAAAACCTTAATGCACCGAAACACGCAGACAGAAAGCGCGAGCGGAGCCCAAGTCCACAGGATCGTTCTCTGAGCACGCGCGCGCGCGCGCATAGGGCAGGCGAGGAGGAGGGCGCGCCAACGCCCAGGGCAGAGGGCTCACGGCCCGCCCCCTGGTGACTCAGGCGTCCCTAACAACCAACTGCGCCAACCGCCTGTGAGAGCAGTCTCCTGGGTCTCCAGAGCAGGTGAGGTGACCTCTGAGAAAGGGACGCCCAACTCAGATCTCCCCATTCAGACCATGCTGGTCAAGCCTAAAGCCCTGCCAGCTCCTGCAACTCACGCAGGTCTGTGGCCCCGCAGCCATCAATCTTAGCCTCGTATGTCCTGTAATGGGAGAACCCATCCTGCAATTACATGAAGCCCCCAGCTCAACCCTGCCTTCTAAAGCCTGGATCAAGGCTCTGCGTGCCACACAACGACTATCTGTAAACTGGTCCAGAGGCCTAGAATTCAAGTAAAGAAAGTGGGGGACCTGGGAAGAGGAGGGTCCCCAATCCTCAGCTGTGGACAATGCTACAAGCCCTGTGGGTTCTGCCCCTCCCCAGATCCCCCCATAGACCTGGTCTCCCTGGGTTACCAAGGGGGGGAGGAGGAGGAGGACCATGCTGACATTTGAAGCTGAGCTTTCCCCCTGGGGTGTCTAAGGGAGAGGTGGCTGAAGTTGTGGTTGGTTACCACTAGGTGTCCTTTTCCATACACTGACTACAGGAGTCTGAGCTGGAAAGGGGAGGGCCCTTGGGTTATGAACAAGCTATCTCCCCGGGCCAGAGACCAAACCTGGGCTCTTGGGAAAACTCTGTTTTACTCCTTTGTTTTTAATTCTCTCTTCCTTTAGTCCAGTGAACGGGGAATTCACAACAGGACTTTGAGCAATAGAGGGCAAGGAAAGAGGGTGGGAGAAGGTGTAATCAAAAGCCCAGGGCTCTGAACATAGGAACAGGAGGCCCAAGGAGGGCTCTCTTTTGGGGGAGCCTGGGGTAAGTATGGGTGGGAAGCTGGCTGAGAAGACATTAGAAGCAAAGGCAGAGAAATGGGTGGAGGCCACATCAGCTACACTTTCAGAGGAACATAGGGGGCACGACAGACTCCTTAACTTTCCCATTTGAGTAGTGTGAGAAACCTCCCTGACTCAGGCAGATTTTACTGGGAACTTGAGGAAGGATGAAAAAGGGAAGGGATATGATGGAGACCCAAGCTTGACCCAGTCTGTGAGCAACATGAAGCGCCCAGGGTGAGCAGGGCAGAAGAGCAACCCCGAAATATTCTCTTGGGCCCTCATGGAGACCTCAAGGGAAAAGGTGTCTGCAGCAATCCAGCCCTACAGAAGCGCCAGGGGCTGCGAGCAGTGAAACGGGATAAGGGTGCTGGGGTTTTGGAGGTCAGCACCAAAGTAGGTAAAGGTTCCGGTTCCTCAGTGGCGACTAGAGAACTCGCAAGTGGGAGAAAGTTCCAGAAAACTTCCTGGAGCTGAGGTGAGAATGGTGCACCTCAGAGGAGCAGAGCCCAGCGGGCAGATAAGCACGCCAAGCACAGCTCTGAAGTGACAGTGAGTCCCTTCTGTTTTCTAAGCCTCGGTTTCCTCTTCTGTAAGGTGGAGACAGTGGTGTTATGACAAACATCACCCGTGAGCATGAGGGCTTACTGAGCTTCATATGGGTGAAGCTGCTAACTTCTTCACAGCCTCTACGACTTGAGTGCCGACTCCAGGCCAAGCCTGTGTGAAACGTCACAGTTTAGCTCCTTAATCATCTACAGTGAATGATAGGTGATAGGAATATTAATTACTGTCCCCATTTAACAGGTGATGCCCCTGAAACCTGTCAAGGTTAATTCCTTGCCCAAGGTCTTGCAGATGTGAGAGGCAGAGAGAGGGTGTGAGCGGAGATAGTCCAAGGCCTGAGCACTCAGCCAGCGACTGTAGAGTCAACCGCTGTGGGCATCTGCCATTGCACACCTAGAATGCAATAAGTCACAGCTATCCAGAGCCAAGTTTATGACCCCAGACCACCTGTCCACCACATACAAAGCCATCCGAAATGAGGACAGCCCTGGCCAAGTGGGACACCATTTTATTACTTGTACCAAGGCCCAGAAAGTCCCTACCCTTCAAAGTGTGGCTTCGTGTGTCCTGTGTTTTTATGCCCCTGTCCCGGTCCTGAGGACACAGAGATGGGCTTGGAGAAAGAATGACCTTTCCCTATCTTGCTTGGCTGCGCTTGATGCTAGAGATGCAGCCATGTAAAGCCCTCAGGTCCTTGAGAAGGGGCCCAAGATGTAAGTTGTGACCCATCTCCCACTTCCACACTCTTAAGAGCAGAGGTTGCCCTTAGTGGGGACATCGCATAGCAGCACAAAAAACAAAACAAAACAAAAACAAAAACATGCATTTCTGGTGGTCTCAGCTTGTCTGGAATGCCAAAGACAATCCCTGATGTGAAGAAAGGAGTGGGACCTTGTAGTACGAAATTCCATTTCTCTCCCCACCCTAAAGGCTCTCAAGGAAGATGTGAGACTATAGATCCAGTGGGTCTCGACCTTTCTAACGCAGCAACCCTTTAAACTATTTTCTCTTCTTGTGGTAAACCCCTAAGGCATAAAATTATTCTGTTGCCACTTTATAACTGTAGTTTTGCTACTGTTATGGATTGTTAATACCCGACATGAGGATATCAGCCATGTGACCCTCGGGGTCGGGACCCACAGGTTGAGAAGCACCCCTGTAGCACCAACTGGGCTGGGTCCTTTCCGTGGTCCTTTGGGAGTATTTGGGTATCTAGGTTTCTGTCCATCCCTGCAGAATCCTCAGGAAAGCCTGGAGACAGCCAGCCAGACTAAGGCCTTCCAGCAAATGATGTAAGCTGCTATGCCTGTCCCTTTACCCCTTCCTCCAATCTTTCCCCTCAATCAAACTGAGATAGCATCCTTTCTTCCTTCCTTCCTTCCTTCCTTCCTTTCTTCCTTCCTTCCTTCCTTCCTCCCTCCTTCCTTCCTTCCTTCCTTCCTTCCTTCCTTCCTTCTTTCCTTTCTCTTTTTCTTTGGACAGGGTTTCCCGTAAGACCAGGTTAACTTCAAACTTCCTTGATTTAGGAATTTTCCATTTCACTCACCAGCGAACCTAGCACCCTGTGGTCACAAAGGAGAAGGATACTACATGCAAGGAGGTTGCATGTTGAGACCCGAAGCCTGGCAGTTCAGGGACTTCAGGCCTTTGTCACTCTGACTTTCCTGGTTGCCCCCCACTAGGTTTCATTCTCTGCTACTGCAGACAGGCTCTGTATACGTCAGGGAAAGTGACTCTCAGCAGTAGGGCTCCTGCTCCTTCAAGGACATACAGCGTCCTTCCTTCCGTCAGCCTCTACTTGGACCAATCCTAAGAAAGTCTCTGATTGGCTGGCATTATAAGGCCACGCCCGTCAGTCGCAGTGGCCAATGGGATACTCTTTAGAAGCTATTATTAGAAGCAAATAGGACAGACTCAAACTAGCTACCTGCCTAAGGCAGACCTGGCACTGGGCTTGGGCATGCAGATCCAGTGAGCTCTGTCTGCTGTGGATTTGGGCACAGGGGAAGGTGGCACGGGTCCTGGAGAGCTAGGGCTCCAACAAAGTTTTTGGGGGGAAGCCAGGGGAGGGGTTGAACTAGTAAGTGGATGGATGTCTGTCTCATTCCCGGGAGGAGATGGTAAGAAAGGCATCCCAAGTTTAAGGAGTGGCCTCAGCAAACGATCAAACTAGTTTAAAATGTCCTGGATGAGAGCAGGCTTTATTTCGGAGAGCCACTAGTCGCGATAGAACACCCTTGTCCTCTGAGATGCTGAAAGAGCTAGCTTTTGTCCTTGGGCAGTTCCGAGCCACTGAAGGTTTTGTACAGCTGCCTGCCTCTTTGGCTGTGCAGGGCTGGTTGTAGAGGACCAGACTGGATGCCAGGGACAAGTGGAGCTGTGTGTGACAGACACAGAGGTCCTAGGCTGAGGCAGCAGTGAGAAAGGAGAGCGCTAAGCAGGAACAGGTTAGCGAGCCCCTGTGTGACCTGAAGGAGGCGCTGACTCCCTGCTTTCAGTTCTATCTTCTGTGTAAATTGAATCTGAGGAACTTGGACAGAAGACTGGTGGAGAGCTGGGTCCCCTAACAGGAGCAAGATGGGCAGAACCTGGGGGTGGACAGAGTGCCCAAAGCCGTCCATTACAGACATCCTGAAAAAGCAACGGGGGGGGGGGCGCGGGGACAGGGGCTGAACAGATGGCCCAGACAGACGTTAAGAGCCCTGGCTGCTCTCCCAGAGGGCTTGGGTTTGGTTCCCAGCACACAACTGCTTATAAAAAAACAGAAGTGGTAAGAGAGGCAGGAGAGCCAGAAGTAACAGACCCAAGGAATTCCCTTAACTCACTTTCCTATCAAGTATACTTCGATATAGTGTCGGTAGACCTTTTTCTTTTCTTTTAAATTTTGTTTTTATTTTCAACTGTGCGTCTTTGTGTGAGTATATGCAGGTACCCTCCAAAGATCTCCCTGGAGCTGGAGTTGGTTGCAAGCTGCCTGATGTGGGTGCTGGGAACTGAACGCCAGCCCTCTCTGAGAGCAGCAGACACTCTCAACGGCTGGGTGTCTCTCCACCCCTCATATACCCTCAAAACACATTTTCTTGCTGGTGATTTGTTTGAGATGTAGCTCCGGCTGCCTCAAGATCACTATGTAGCCAAGGATGGCCTTGGATTTTGATTCTCCTGCCTCTCTCTCCCAAATACTGGGATTATAGATGTGCACTGGGATGCCAGTGTATGCAGGATCAAACCCAGGGCTTCCAAAATGTCCGGCAGATGCTCTCAGCTGCACGGCATCCCCCCCATCCCTCAAAAGAGATGTTTCAAAATCACATGGAACTGGAATCTCTAGAGATAACCTCTGGTTATTGTTTTATTTCTTATGTTTGGTAGTACTAAGGTTTGATGCATAATAATAATAATAATAGGAAATAATAATATTACTCAAGTCCTATGACTTCATGCCTGTTAGGTGAGTGTTCTACCACTAAATATATATATATATATATATATATTCCTCTTCATAGTTTTTATTTTAAGAAATAAAAAGGCAGAATCTTAGCCAGGTGGTGGTGGTGCCTTTAACCCCAGCACTCTGGAGAAAGATACAGGGAGATCTCTGATTCTAAGGCTAGCCTGGTCTACAGAGTGAGTTCCTAGATAGCCAGGGCTACCCAGAGAAACCCTATCTTGAAGGAAAAAAAAGAAAGGAGGTGGGGTGGAGGAAGAGGAAGAGGAAGAAGAGGAGGAGGAGAAAAAATAAAGAGGAAAGAAAAAGAAAAAGTCTCACTAAGCTGCCCAGGCAGACCTTGAACGTTAAGTCATTGTACCTCAAACTCCTCGTAGCTGGGTCTGCGTCACCAGGCCCAGTTGGGCCTGGTAATAATTTTCCTGTCAAAAATATCTTTAGAGCCAAGCCCGGTAGTGCAGGATTGTAATCCCAACTGCTTGGGAGGCTACTACAGGGAGTTCACAGTCTGCCTCAGCTACTAGTGAGCTCAAGAATGAAAAATAGGGGACTGGAGAGATGGCTCAGCGATTAAGAGCATCAGCTGTTCTTCCAAAGGTCCTGAGTTCAAATCCCAGCAACGACACACTGGCCCGCAATCATCTGTGATGGGATCTGATGCCCTCTTCTGGCCTGCAGGTGTTTACGCAGATAGAGCGTTCATATTCATTAAATAAATATAACTTTTTAAAAAAATATGAGTGGGCTAGGGCGTGGCTCAGTGGTAGAATGTTTGGCTGTCATCTGCAAGAGCCTGGATTTAATCTCCACACCACAAAAATATAACATATATAATGTATATTTCATATATAAAGTATATGAAAATGGTAAATACACAAAGTATATGAAAATGGTCAACTCTGACCTTATGATGTAATTGCTTTCGACATTTGCCTTAAAAATGACATCAGGCCAGGCGTGGTGGATGACTTCAATCCCAGCACCCATGGAGGCAAAGGCAGGCAGAGCTGTGTGAGTTCGAGGCTAGCCTGGTTTCACATAGTGAGTTCCAAGGCAGCCAGAGCTACAGAGTAAGGCCCTGTCTCAAAACAAAAGACGGAAACCAAAGCCAAGAGACATCAGACCAAGGTTATGGGTGTTTCTGTAAACATGGAAAGCTACCATTGGGTCTTGTTATGTCGCCTGTCCCTGTGGCAGTGACGGGAATGGGGGAGACTACCCTTCCCCCTTGTGAGATTTGTTAGGGCCACGGATGGCTCTATGATCTCTGCCAGAGGCAGACTACATAGCAGCAGCAAACACAACTAGAACTAGACCTTAGGAAGAACTGCCTGGTACCAAGAAAGGCAGTACGCAGCTCAGAGGGGCTCGCAATTGGCCCCAGCTGGGATGAAACCTCCTAAGAGGAGGGAGCGGGCCACCTCCCAGGAGAGTGGGGCAAGTGGCCTCTAACCATGGTGCACCAGGTCCTCAAACTGCCACTGACCCTTTACGCTTCTCTCCTATAGAGACAGGGACAAGTCTTAGAGACATGGCGTTCACGTGGAGACACTTCTCAGCTCTCAAGACAGGAATCTCCACAGTCGCCTACGTAGGAAGACATTATTATCCCATTTTAGAGAAGGGTAAGGAGGAAGTCCAAGTCCAGATAAGTTGTGCAGCAAGCCAGAAATGCAAAACCATCTGGTGCCTCTATCTAGACAGCACCCTGCTGAACTCACCATATACATATAGACCAGACTGGTCTCAATTTCACAGAGATCCACCTGCCTCAGCCTTCCAAGTGCTGGGATTAAAGGCATTGTGTAGTTAAAGACGGACAGAGTCTGTGAGTTTGCATTTGATTTGCATACAGGGTGACACAATACATAAATATCTTGCTGACAGTGCCCCTCTCCCAAGGCTTTTTCCTCCTTGAGCTGCCTGGCAGGCTAGGGAGTACCATCTGGTTCCTCCCCCTGCCAAGGATGCTGTTGCTGGAGCAGGGCTCTCCTTCTCACTGGCCACACCACAGTGTAGCACAAAGGGAAGCTGCCCAGCAACGGGCAGAGGGCCCAGGCGCCCGTGTTCTGCCTTCAGGTTACCGGTAGGGTGCCTGCAGCAGGAGGTCAAAGAGGTGGCCATGTGCAGAAGATCCCCCAGACCCAGACAGCATCCTCAGTCTTCTGTCTTTAGCCCCATATTTAGCTGCCTTCTCACCTCCCACGCCTGCCCGCCACCGTCTGGTATGAGGGGAGACTTGGAAGGGGGAGCCAGGTGGGACTGAAGGGAGGCGAGGCAGCGTTCGCACTCTAGCCAGGAGGGTGTGTCTGACTCCTCCCAACTGCACGCGCGCGCCCTGAATGGAGGCCATAAGCTCAGATCTGACCTGAGCATACCTATTCTTCCGGTTCAAAGCTTTTACCCATTCAAAGCCTTTACGCAGAGGTTTAAAAAGGTGGCCCAGCAGCCACGCGTACTTGTTGATTGGTCTTCTAGAGGACCCGTATCCCGTTCACTGCGCCCCTATCTGATAGGCTCACACTTACCTTCACTCCGACTCCAGGGGGCTGGCTCTTCTGGCTCCGTGGACATCCACATGAGCTCCCACCCTCCTACGCAGACACATATGTACATATAAATGACAACTCAAAATAGAAAGATAAACTATACGGATCACACATTTAGGTGACAGTATCCCTTTAAAATTGAAAGAACAGTATCCTCCTGAGTATAGTGCGATAGTTAAGTTTCAACTTTTTTTTTCCTTTTTCTTTTTTTTTTTTTCTTTTCGGAGATGGGGACCGAACCCAGGGCCTTGTGCTTGCTAGGCAAGCGCTCTACCACTGAGCTAAATCCCCAACCCATAAGTTTCAACTTTTTTGGTTTTTATTGTTTTTTGTTTTAATTTAAAAATCTGTATGCAAATTACACATTTCAGCAATAATGTTTGGGCACACTGAATTAAGTGTACAATAATTTCATCTGTTTGGGGTTTTGATTTTTTTTTTCTTTTCTTTTTTTTTGAAGACAGGTGTCCTCTGTGCAGCCCTGGCTATCCTGGAACTCACTCTGTAGACCACACTGACCTTAAACCTGTTTCAAGATGTTGCTGTTCTGTTCATTTTGCTTTTCCTGTAGGGTTTTTATTTGTTTGGGATTTTGTTTTGTTTTGTTTTTAGCTAGGGGTCCTGGTCTAGAGCTCTGTCAATGAACTATACTCCCAACTCTACTAAAGCCTCTTTTTTTTTTCCGTTTATTTATTTATTTATTTGCCTGGCACTGGTGGTGCACACCTTTGATCCCAGAGCTCAAGAGGCAGAGCCAGGAGGATCTGGGAGTTTGAGGCCAACCTGCTCTACAGAGTGAATGCCAGGACAGCTAGGGCAACACAAAAAATGAGTTTTTCCCCTTTTTTTGCTTTTTTTTTTTTACTTATTTATTTTATTTATATGAGTACACTACAGCTCTCAGACGCACCAGAAGAGAGCATCGGATCTCATTCCAGATGGTTGTGAGCCCCCATGTGGTTGGTGGGAATTGAACTCAGGACCTCTGGAAGAGCAGTCAGTGCTCTTAACCACTGAGCCATCCTCCAGCCCCAAGAAACTGAGTTTAGATGCACACTTTATGGATGGCTGGAGACATGGCTCAGAGGTCATGTGCACTTAGTGTTCTGTTCTCACCGAGGGACTGAATTCAGTTCCCAGCACCCATGTCAGGCTGCTCACAACTGCCCGTAACTTCAGCACCAGGGCCTCTGTGTGCATGCTCGTGCACACACACACACACACACACACACACACACACACACACAATCTTTAAAGACTAAGTTCCTTCCTGTTCAGTATCAGCTGTGCAACATCAGGCAAGTCAGGGACCGTTCTGTATTTCATTTTCCTTCAAAGGAAAAGAAAAGAAGATGAAAATGGGCTCTTACCTCCAAAGGGTGTTTTTTTTTTTCTTAATGACAAATGAGTTAATATCCAACATGAGTACCTGGTACGTAGCCATGATTATAATTATTGAACAGCTATGGTCTAAACTTTGGGGCTGTTCCTGTACACAGGGTGGCCCTTAGAATACATTATTTTATCAACTCCTCTAATAATCCTGTTGGTAGCTACTGCCCTCATTTCACAGGCAACATCTGGGATTCAGAGATGTTTGCTCGCTTGCCCAAAGCCACACAGCCAGTCTCCGAGATCCTCATCTGGTTCTACTCCACTCCAGAGACTGATCCTCAAGCACCGCTCTGTGCCATTTAATTTCCCCCAGGTAACACTGTCTTCTTCCTCTTGCTCCAGCTGGGACCCCGCCCCCAATCCTGTATCCTGCCTGCAGTAAGAAGCTTCCTGTTGCCAGGTTGCCAAGGTTCCTACCCTTGCCTCACTGCCGGCAGTCAACATGCAGGAAACCTCAACAACACCGTCTGACCCTTCGTCTCGCAGCCAATCTACTTTCAACATCCCCCGCCAGGTCTCTACTTTGGGTAGTACCAGTCCAGGACCCATGAAGACTAGCACCAGCCCTGCCCCAAGTCAGCTGAAGACCAAGACCACAAATGTCCGTCGCATGCGCAGGATCATCTCCGAGGACCCGGAGTGGTCACTGGCCATTGTACCTCTCCTTACAGAGCTCTGCATTCAACATATTGTCAAGAACTTCCAGAGTGAGTCCACGTGATCTGGGCCGGAGGAGGTGGGGACCACCACACCCAAGCCTGGAAGCATTCTCAAATCTACTCCCACCCAGCGGAGTGGTGTCTCCTGCCATGTGTACGCACGCACACGCACACGCACGTGCACGTGCACGCGCACACACACACAAACACACATGCACACGTGCATGCACACACACTCAAACCAAACACAGACACGTGCACGCGCACGAGCACACACACGGGCACATGCGTGCACGCGCACACACACCACGTACATGCACATGCACACAAACTGAACACAGACGCGTGCGCACATGTGCACACACACAAGCACACATGCACACGTGCATGCACACCCACACAAAACCCAGACGCCTGCGCACACATCTGATAGAGTCCTCTGGGATGCAAATGGCTTCCTGGTTTCCTCCACTCCAGCTCCTTCCAAAGAGAACTAGCTGGCCTCTCCTACTCTATGGGACAAGGGCTTCCCGAGAAATGGGCCATCTATCTAACATAGCATGTTGATGTGTGCCCCAGCAAGCTTAGATGAACTCCAGGAGGCCAGGGCCACGTCTGACTTCTTCATTTTAAGGATGTATTGGGGGTGGGGAGAGCTCTCACCATGGAATGCAGTGCACATACAGAGACTCATGACGTCAGCTCTCCCTCCTCCCACCTCTGCATGAGTTCTGGGGTGGGATTCAATTTTGCTCAGCATGCATTTTTTTTTTTTTTTACACCCTGATCCATCTTTTTGGCCCCATGTTTTCTTCCTTTTTTCTCCCCAGCAACATCTGGCACATAGTAGGTGTTAAAATACATACAGTAATTCTGAAATGAATGAGTAAAGTCTGACTGGGCGTCTCAGAAGTCAGACTGGACGATGCGTTGAGAACTGGCCCTGAGATTCCACCTGTCCTGCTCTGGGTGGGTCCGCTTGAGACCAGAGACTGCCCAATGCAATTGCCAGTTAGTTGCAGGCAAGAGCACCTCAAAGAGTGTCTCTTTATGAAACCGTTTCTCCTCTCAAAGCAAAGTTCCCAAGATCACAAAGGGTCTTCCAAGACAGCCCCGGGGCACTGTGTTGTGACGTTCCCAGCATGGTGGCTGACCCTGTTTTCCTTCCTCCCTTCCCAAAGACAACCCCATCCTGAAGCAGCTGCTCCCAGAGCACCAAAAGAAGGTCTTGAGCAGCCTGCCCCCTGAGCTGCCTTTGTCGGTGACGGCTAACTTGATTGAGGATGAGAATTATTGGCACCGCTGCTGCATCAAGCGCTGGTCCGTGTGCCACGTGTCCAAGCACGGCGACAGCTGGAAGCGTATGTTCTTTGAAAGACACCTGGAGAACCTGCTGAAGCTCTTCATTCCAGGGACCACAGACCCCAACGTGATTCTGGACCTGGTACCCCTCTGCAGGAACTACGTGCGCCGCATCCACGTGGACCAGTTCCTCCCACCTGTGCGGATGCCGACCCCGCCTCAGGGAGAGGAACAGTCGGACTCTGGCAGTGAGGGCGACGGGAACGAGACTGAGAAGAACCACTACCAGCTGCAGGCTCTGGTGGGTGGCCTCAAGTACCTGGAGGAGCTGGACCTGGTGTATGGCGTCAAAGACTGCGGCATGAATTTTGAGTGGAACCTCTTTCTCTTCACCTACCGAGACTGCCACTCTCTAGCAGCCACCATCAAAGCTTGTCACACTCTCAAGGTACCGCAGCCCGCTCCCCCCACCCGGGCCCCCAAATCGCCTGCCTCCTTTCTCATTGTCTCAGGGGTTGCTTCTCCCTGACTCTTCCTCTCCTTCCACCATCTTCTCCCATCTCCTTGCATTCATTCAGTAGAGAAGGGAATTGTTTAGATATTTGGGTTCGTTTTTTTTTTTTCTTTTGAAACTTTGTTGAGAAAGGGTCTCACATGTCTTAGGCAGGCCCAGAACTTGATTGCAGCTGAAAATGACCTTGAATTTCTGACCTCCTGCCTCTGCCTTACGTACACAAACATGACCAAGTGCTGTCATCACAGATGATGCCACTACGCCCAGTCTAAGTGATACTGAGGATTGATCCAAATGAAAAACGCCCAGGCTTGGGGTGCAGTTCAGAGGCAAAGAGTGTCTGTAGCATGTGCAAAGCCATGGGTCTGGCCCCTGCCACTGGGAAAAGCTAAAACGCACTCCACAGCAGGTCTACTGTACCGCTTAACTTGTCTCCTGGCTGTGATTAAAATCCCTGACAAAAGCAACTGAAGGGAGGTGACAGTCATTTGGTTACAGTTTTCAGGGCATGGTTCACCACAGAGGGGGAGCCATGGTGGCAGGAGCTTGAGGCATTGGCCAAGCAGAGAGCATGGAATGGGGATTCTCAGCTTTCTCCTTTTATCCAGCCAGGACATGCATGCACACACACACACACACACACACACACACACACACACACACACACACAAAAGTTTAACTAGATAAACCGGGCAGTGGTGGTGCACACCTTTAATCCCAGCACTCAAGAGGAAGAGGCAAGTGATCTCTGAGTTTGAGGACAGCCTGGTCTACAGAGTGAGTTCCAGGACGGCCAGCTGCACAGAGAAATCTTGTCTCAAGGGAGAAGAAAGGTTTAGCTGGGTAATTTAGCCATTGAACTAGACAGTGCCCCAGAGATACACCCAGAGACTCACTTCTAGGCTATTTTAGAGCTTTGTCAAGTTGGCAGCATTAACCATCACCCTGGTTATGTTGAAATCTTCAGACGAGTATGCCCCGTGGACTATTTGGGCTACGCAGCCAAACATTGAGGGTTTGGTTGTTTTTTTTTTTTTTTATCTGAAATTCAAATTTAACTGGACGTTCTGTTTCTATTTGTGAAATCTGGCAGCCACCGCCTAGCTGCAGCTTCACATTTCTATGGCTGCTCATTAGTGCCTTTCATCCCATCAGACTGCTCCATCCGCAGAGCTCAAACGGCATAATTTTGCCCCCCCCCGCGCCCCCTGCATCTTCAGCACCTGGGACAGGGCCCGATGCTGGCTGGCTGCTGGCTGGCTGCAAAGCGGGTGAATAGAGGACAGCATTTCTTTCCTCTCTCCACCAAGCCTAGCAGCTTGATGCCGCTCCCCCTGCTGTGATGAACCGTGCCCTCAAAACTGTGAGCCAAAGAGCCTCCTCCTTCCTTAACGTGCATCTGTCAAGTATTTTGTCACAGCAACAAGACAAGATGCTGAAGCACATGGATTCAGTTCCCAGCACCAAGACATACAATTTTTTTTTAAAAAATGGAATTATGGGAGTTGGGGATTTAGCTCAGTGGTAGAGCGCTTGCCTAGCAAGCGCAAGGCCCTGGGTTCTGTCCCCAGCTCCGAAAAAAAAAATGGAGTTACATGTTACATGTTACATGTTACACATCTGGAGTTACATGTTACATGTTACACGTCCGGAGTTACATGTTACATGTTACACATCTGGAGTTACATATTACATGTTACATGTTACATGTTACAGTCCAGAGTTACATGTTACATGTCTGGAGTTGGAGGCAGGGGTATCGAAAGGTCAGGATCATACCTACATGGTGAACTGGAGACCAGCCTGGGCTACAGGAAACTCTGTTCCAGAGAAAGGGGAAAGGTGGTTTAGTGGTTAGGACCACAAACTGACCACTCTTGCACAAAACACTAATTCAGTTCCCGGCGCTTACATCAACTCCAGCCCCAGGGGATCTGACCTCTTCTAGCCACCCACATACCCACACAAAAGCACACATGTGCAACATACTCAAGGATC
Organism: Rattus rattus; assembly: GCF_011064425.1. Lineage (NCBI taxonomy): Eukaryota > Metazoa > Chordata > Mammalia > Rodentia > Muridae > Rattus > Rattus rattus. The sequence continues at coordinate 84,359,144 of NC_046157.1, read as the reverse complement.
TTTTCAAAAGAAAGAGAGAACACGAAGGGAAGGGGAGAGCAGGAGAAGCAGGGCTACTTAGCTCCTGGTAGCTGGAAGGACTCACACAGCGCCAGCATTAATAGCAGAAAAGCCGGAAGGAAAGGACATGTGCACAAGAGACCAAGCACACCCTCTTGCAAGAACTAACTTGGGTCCTGGGGTCCCAGGAGAGCCTCACCAGACTCTTCCAAGGGTGACATCCTATCAATTCCACCAGGGCCCCACCTCTTAAAGGCCTCACATCTCTCAGGTTCACAGAGGGGGCCAAGCTTTTGCACAGGAATCTAGCGTTCTGGTGTCTTTTCTATTGCTGGGATAAAACACTCTCACCAAAACAACTTTGGGGGGGAAGGGGGATTTGTTTGACTTACACTCCCATGCCAAGGCCATTAGTGAAGGAATTCAAGGCAGCAACTCGAAGGCAAGCCTGCTTGTTATCCCACGCAGCATTGCCAGCAAACAAGGAGCTCATGCCACAGCCCAAAGGAGTCCAGCGTGAAGTTATGGAGTGATACTGCTTGCTGGCTGGCTCATACACAGCTTTTACCCCACTAGCCTTCTTTCTCTCTCTCTTTTTAGATTTATTCTTATTATTATAAATTATGCATAATGGGAGGGTACATGCTCATGAGTCCACATGCCCATTGAGAGGGCCTGGAGTCACTAACTATTGTGAGCCACCCAATATGGGCACTAGAAACTGAACTCCCGGGCCACAAGGGCTGCACAGGCTAAAGTCCACTGAGTTGTCTCTCCAGCCCCTTAACTAGCTTCCTCATACAGTTCAAGACCATGTGCCTAGGGATAGTGCTACCCACAGTGGGCTAGACCTCCCTCCATCAACCAACAATCAAGACAGTCCCACGCAGGCCTGCTCCCAGTCAATCTGACCTCGGTCCTCCAGTGAGTCTCTGTTCTCAGCTGTGTCTCTGGCCCCCTCACTACCAAAACAAGCAAGCAAGTAAGCAAGCACTGTGAGGGTGGTTGGAACCGCATCCGTATCTGCAAAGATGGATGAAGCAGAGAATCTGGAGAGAAACACAGTCAAGTAACCTGCCCCTGTGACGTAAGGAGGATGGAGACAGGAAGGACGAGGCAGACGTACCGAGGGCCCTTCTCACGAGACCAGATGCTGTAGGAATCATTGGCAGGCAGGGAATGGAAGAGGGGGAGGAGGAGGGGGACCATTTTGAGTTTAAAAACATGAGTTCCAGTTTGAGGTGGCCCGGAGCAGAGAGAGGTCCTCTCTACAGCTAGGGAGAGTCTGACGTGGGAAGAGTCTTAAGTTGAGCTTTGAGAACCATGTCTTCTTGAGTGTGGCCTTGCATTTGGATGGAGTCATAGAAGAAAGATCCAAAGGGAGAAAAAGGAAGCTTGACATGTAGGGCTAGAGGGGGAAGAGCTTGCCAGGAATAGGAGAGAGGACATGGCATCGTGTCACAGATCCCAGACAGGGGCACGTTTCAAATAGAAGGAGGAAGCCACCGAACAGGATGGAGCCCAGGACTGCCTTAGGGACCTGAGGGGTCCCTGGGGGTGGGGTATTAGAAACAGAAGCTGGGCAGCTGTGGATATGGAGAGAGTGGGAAGTGAGGAAAAGGAAGTGGGCTGTGAACAGTTTTGTCAAGAGCTTGACTGCAAAGCGGGGAGCAGAGCTGGGACACAGGAGGGCTTCTGGGTCTCTGAAGAGGAAATTGCACCAATTTCAACCTGAATTGGTCCACAAGAAAATCATCGGTTATACAGAAAGAGGCTCAGGGACCAGGGTCAATGCTTGCTGGGGCTGAGACCTGAAGCGGGGCAGTTGGCATGTGGTAGGCAGCTGTGGAGATCTGTGTTGGTATCATGAAAACAGTGGAGGAGCCTATTCAGTGGCCAGGACAAAACAAAACAGAACAGAAGAGTGGCCTTCAGTGGAAAGGGGGCTTGTAGGTACCGTGGCATGTGGGCAGACTGGAAGCCAGAAAGGCCGACGTAGTCACAGATTATGAGAGAGTATGTTGTCCAGAGAAATATAGCTGGATTGGCACACCATACTGGAAGGTTCTGTAATACCAGCCAGTAACAGTGACGTAGGCAAAGTTTTCCACTGTCAGCTTCTTGGTCAAAAGAATAGAGAAAACCGAGATTGAGCTGGACCTGGGGATGGCCTTCCTCTCTACCACCTGCCAGCAATTCTACATCATTAGGTGACTCCACCTCCAACCTGAAAGCCAGGCAGGTGGCTAACGCCAGGTGTTGAGCCTCATGCCAGCTTGTATCTTCTTTCTCTACCGGCACAGAGCAGTTAGGTAGCGCAGGCTATCCCAGACTGGCAGGTGCTGTAAAACTCCCACCTGCCCACAGATCTTCAGACTGACCCGAAGTAAGGTGGACGACGATAAGGCACGCATCCTAATCCGTAGCCTGCTGGACCACCCAGCCCTTGAGGAGCTGGACTTATCCCACAACCTCATTGGAGACCGCGGTGCACGCGCGGCAGCCAAGCTGCTGAATCACAGTCGCCTGAGAGTGCTCAACCTGGCCAACAATCAACTGCGGGCGTCCGGTGCACAGTCACTGGCTCACGCCCTGGCGCACAACACCAACCTCGTCTCCCTCAACCTCCGCCTCAACTGCATCGAGGACGAGGGTGGCCAAGCAATCGCCCACGCCCTGGAGACCAACAAGTGCCTCACCGTGCTGAACCTTGGCGGCAATGAGCTGTCTGAGCCCACAGCCACGCTCCTCTCCCAAGTGCTCCCAGTCAACACCACGCTCATCAGCCTCAACCTATCCTGCAACCACATTGGGCAGGTGAGTCATGGCTTCCGGAGCGGTGGGTATGGGGTGGAGTCCAACTAACATAGACGGTTGCCAGGGCGGGGGAAATGTTAGGAGCTGACCGTGGTGTGCTGCGCAGAGAACATGTGTGCGCGTTCTTCTCCTGTGTGCGCTCCAGGGCCCAATTTCTTTCTTTTCATTTTTTTTTGTATGTCTGTGCTATACGTGCATGTATACATGTCTTTGCGTGTGTGAGGGTGTACCTATATGAACGCATACACGTGGGCATGCATGTGGAGACCCGAAGTTGTCATCTAAAATTACCCTCAATGGTTCTTCCACCTTATTTGCTGAGGCAGGGTCTCTCCGTCAAACCCAGAGACAGCCTCTGAAGTGACTGATCTTGACAGCCAGCTTGCTCTGGAGATCCTCGATCCCTCATCCCCAGAGTTACAAATGGGCACTCTACCTACTCAGTACTCCCATGGGTTCTGGAGATCCTAATTCTGGTCCTTGTGCACAGGCACAAGGGCTTTCCTCAGAGTCACCTCCAGGTTCCTCCTTTTCCTTTGGCTCTTAGTTTCTGGGAGGGAAAGGAAGGTGGTTTGATTGATTGATTGATTGATTGATCGATCGATCGATTGATTGACTGCCTGATTGATTGATTAAAGCAGGGTCTCACTGTGTAGCCCTGGCTATCCTGGAACTCACTGTGTAGACCAGGCTAGCCTCAAACTCTGAGATCTGCCTCGTGGCTGCTGGGATTGTAGCCATTCCATCCCCTCCAAACTTCTTCTCACATCTCACTAGACTGACTATTCTCAGGTCCCCAGGACTGATGTGAGGAGGAAGAGAACCACATCACTATCACAAATCCATATTTTTTTTCAAAACATTTAGGTTAAGTTGTCACCTCAGTCTGCCCTCACCACAGTTCTTCAAGTAGAATGGAATTTTTGTCCATGTCCCGAACAGATAGATTACAGGTGGCTTTAGCAAAAGGTATCCCACCTGTATGGAAGTGTGTTCATGTGACACCAAATGACCCCTCTGCCTCACTCCTCCCCAGGACGGTGGGAAGCAGATCCTGGAAGGCATGTCAGACAACAAGACCATTCTGGAGTTGGACCTGCGACTGTCAGATGTAGCCCAGGAGAGCGAGTACCTCATTGGCCAGGTTCTACATAACAATCGAGAGGCTGCTCGCCAGCGGACCCTGGGTCCTGGCCACCTCACCTTACCCACTAACAACTATAGTGAGAATTCCGTAGGCTAAGACAGGGATAGAACAGTGAGCTGATGGGTCACCCTGGCAACCACACCTTCATTTCACACCCTTAATATGCCTGCCCCTGGTTCCGAAGAATCGAGAAAGGGAACCATGAGTCTCCTTGGAAGGGGTGGCCAGATTTGGATACATGAAGATGCTGAGATACAGAAGGGGCATGCCTAAGGATGAAATGGTGGTGGCCTAACTCCCACACCTGGAAGATGGCCACTACTAGACCCATACCAGGAACGGGGACAACAAAGGACTATGAGACAACCATCCCTGCTCAAACTCTTCATGAGCCCCATCTACCTCTTGACCCACCCTACCCCTCTCCCTTTCTACCAAGCAGATAGTTGAGTCCTGATCTCAGTCTCTACACACACCTCGCACACACGCACACACGCCCGTGAGCGCACACAGAGCAAAGCTATGCCTGTCTCCCTCTGCCCTTCCACCCTCCCAGAGACACTACCGTCAGGCTCCTGGCTTAGTCCACTTGTACAGATCGCACCCTCACTAACCCTCAAGCTGGGAATGGAGAGCATGGGGAGCAAGTGTCACTCTGAGGGAGCAGACCGGTGAGTCATCCACACTTTTATTATCCATCAGTGTGATTTGTACAATCTTTGCGCTTGGAATTCCATGACAAAAAGGCCACAGTGTGATGCACCCAATTTGACAGAGACCTGTCTTCTCCCCAGCCAGGCCTAGCCCACCCCACAAGCCCTTCTCCTCAGGACATACAGTCTTCCAGGTACCCTCTCCATGAGTCCCTTCCACACCATGACTGCCCACCCTGGGGCTACACCCATAGGAATTACGGACTATGGATTCACGAGAGGATCTGACTGACTAACTCAAACTCTTATCTCCCAACTCTCCTGAGCTGAGTGGCCCAGAGCCCATCTTCTACCTCAAAGATGGGTGACTGCAGCTACAATCCAGGAGGGCCTGCACTCCAGGGACTCTTTGCAACAAGCAGGAGCTGAGCAGAGCACCAGAGAGGGCTTGGGAGTGACTATGTGTGTGCCTGTCTGGGCAACCTAGAATCCTCTGTGCCTGACACCCTCTGACAGTTCCAGAGTGCAAACATGTAGGTGTGAGGGTGTGTGTGTCTATATATTTGTGTGTGTGTGTGTGTGTGTGTGTGTGTGTGTGTGTAGCCACAGCTGCTAGCAGAGGTTCTAATTAGAGAAACAAGAACATTCAGTGTAAAGTTTAATTTTAGAGATTAATTAATTTTCTGGTTTTCATTTTCCCTGGCAATCAATAAAGCTACCAAGAAAAGAGACCAAAGAATTGCTTTCTCTCTAAGTCTGTGCATGTGTGTGTATGTGTGGGAGGTGAGGCTGTCCGTGTGAGGAGACCTAGGCAGAAATGGTCAGGCAAAAATAATAACAGGGCTTCCCTCCTCCTCTCCCAAGGTCAAGCTCGGTTTCTGGACCCAGAATGGAGGAGCCAAGTCCTTCCCTCCTTGGAGCTGTGAGATGGCCAAGCTGCCCCTAAATGAGAACAAGACATTCAGGCGCCAGCTGGCCAAGAACTGAGGCCTGAGGCCACAGCTCACTCACCACCTGTGCTCCAATAGTACACACACTCACACACACACACTCACACACACACATAGTACACACACACCTCACACACATAGTACACACACACACACTTATACACACCACACACCACACACACACACACACACTCACAACCACGAAATCTCACCACCAACCCACCACACACCCCACACACACACACACCACTCCCCACCACCACACCACACACACACACACACCCACACACACACACCCCACACACACACACCACACACACACACACACACCACACACACCACACACACACACACACACAAACACACACCACACACACACACCACACACACCATAAAACACACAAAACACAACACACACACACAACACACAAACACACACACAACAACAAACACACACAAACACACACAACACACATACACACACACACACACCACACACACACACACACACACACCACACACCACACACACACACACCACACACACCACACACACACACACCACATACACACACATACACACATGCACACACACACACACATACACGCACATACACACACATGCACACTCACACACATACACACTACACACTTACACACACACACCCACACCACACACACATGCACACACACATGCACACACACACTTACACACTTACACACACTCACACCCTCACACCACACACACATGCACACTCACACACACACACACACACACACACACACACGGAGCTCAAACTCAGGGTCCTGGAAGGTTCAGTGCTAGCAGGCCAGTGGACACTGTTGCCCAGGAAACCCAGTGGGCAACTGTGCTGATCCCTTCTGCCCGAACCTATCCTTCTCTGACACCCCTCCCTCCCTCCTCACCCAACCATCTCTGTATAACCAGAAAGCTCAACCTCCATTTGAGCCCTAGACCATGGCATCCCCATAACAGGGCTTCCCACATCCCCCAGAGAAAAAGGGAAGGGGAGCCAGAGGAGATTGTGCATAGGTAGGGGCCACTTCCATTGGTTGGCATAGGACTGGCACAGCCAGGAGGAAGAGGGGAAGCCAAAAAGGTGGAGATCTGATGAGGAAGGCAAAGCAAGAAGCAGAGGGAGCAAGATTGGATGGATGTGAGCCCAATCCCTGGGTACTAAGTCTGCTGGGAAAACGTCAGCCAGGGCAGCTGGGAGAGCGAGGGGCCAAACACAGACATGCACAAGGAAGCACACCGGAATGGAGGAGGCAAGGGAGTATAGGGAATGGGAGAGCAAAGTTGGTGTCAAAGCTTCGAAGGGACAGGACAAAGGGCTGGTGCCCTGGGGCTGTGGCATGGTGCCCCTCTGAAGACCTAGAGCTTCAACTCATGGGATAGGAAGAAGTGGAGGGTCTGGCAAAAACGGAACTCCTGCCACTGGAAATGAGTATCTCTCTAGCTAGGGCTTGTGAAGGACTCAGCTCTACGGAGGCGTGCGTGAGGGGCACCTTTCTTCTTAAGCGTCTGCACGAGAAAAAGCTACAGCACGCCCTGTCACCACACCTTCAGGGCTAGTTTCAGTCTACCCACCATTACTAACTCTGCTCCTGAGGTCTCTCGACATCAAGATGTGTCTCAAGCTCTGTCCACTGGGTCACTCACCCTGGCTGCCTTTAATGAGGGCCTCCAGGATGGCGCCTTAGCCTCCTTCATGGAAGCATCTACCCAGAACCCAGGGGAGGAAGCAGCTGATGGATGGGAGGCTGAGTCTTTTCCAGAAAGAGCCCGCAGTGTCCTCCCAGCTTTCCTTCCCTTGCCCTGTACCCTGACAACAGCTCTTCAGAGCCAGTAAGCCCCGAGGTGAGTGACGTCATTGATGTGATGAAAAGTCCCTCCAGGACTGGAGCTCTGGGGCTCAATGAAACAAACAACAGAGCTTTCTCAGCCGCAGCGCCTAGACGCCAGAACTCTTTCAAGGTGTGGAGAGCAATACTGGCAGGGCCCCCCTGTGAACACAGTAGCTGGTTGGAAGCCAGCTCTGCTGCTCTCCACCAAACCACCGCCCCTCTCCACGGGGGGCCTGGGCAAAAAAAAAAAAAAAAAAAAAAAAAAGCCCCAAATGCTTTTCCTGCTGCTCACCATGATGGTTCCCTTGGTGGGGAAGCCAGAAACGGGTCCCACAACATACTAACAGTCAAGACTCGATGAAAGCCTGGGAGGGAAATCTCGAGTGTGAATGGAAAAGGAGGTGTCCCCGCAGGAACTGGGTGTGGCCTGGAAGAGAACCACCTCTGCCCCAGTGGATGGGATTCTTAGAGAGCTGCCAATCTCCCATCCTCCGTCTGTGTACAGGGAAGCAGTCTCAGATCACTGAGGTCTCGTCTGAGTGTGCCCCCTCACCTCCCGCCTTCTCTCATACCCCCTGCCTGGCCTTAACCACCATCCTGCCTTCCTCTGCTACACACAGAGAGCACAACACAAGGAGAGGCAGGAGGGAGAACGGCACAGGCTCCCTCCAAAGGCGGGAGGTCACAGTGAGGTCTCCACGCAGGAGCCATGGCGGTGCAGCGACCGGTGGCTGTGGCCCAGACACCCCTCCTGCCGATGGACAATGAGGACAGGGAAGCAGAGGGCGTCGTGGTAGGGCGGTGGTGGCCCAGCCTCCTCCTCGTCGTCGTCGTCCTCGTTGTCCCGCATGCTGGCCTGGCTCGACAGACGCGTCTGCTCCGTGGGGCAGCTCGCCTCGTTGACACTCCCGCTCCGGCTGCGCCACAGGCAGCTGCGCCGGGAACCATAGAGGCGGCTGAGTGAGAAGCGGCTGCCCCCGCACCCCGCACTCGCTCCGGGGCCCTGGGCGGCCCGCGGGCTGGCGCAGATACTCAGCGCGCTGCGCGAGAAGATGGACGAGCTGCTGACCGCTCGCTGACAGTGCTCGCAGCTCCGCCAGTGCGGGGTCACGCCCGCCGCGCCCGGGCCACCAACCCCTCCGTAGCGACACCTGGGCACGAAGCCACCCCCTGGCCCGCCGCAGCGCGAGCCCAGCTCGACTAGGTCCATGAGCAACACCTCCGAGTAGCTGGGTACCAGCTGCTGATTGGAACGGATGTGCCACTCGAGCTCCGTGCTGTCCACCGTGTTGACCCGCGGCAGGCGATGCGTGAGCGGGGGCAGCAGCTCGTCGCTGGGACTCAGGCCGCCACCCGCGCTGCTGGCGGAGCCCGGTCCCTCCAGACCGAAGAGCTTCTCCACGTGGTAGTGCGCATATGCTGTGCGGTACTCGGCCAGCACGCGCAGCGGCCACGATAGTGTGAGCAGGGCTGCCGCCCAGAAGGCCGACGAGCAGGCGTACCAAGGTGGCCGAGCCGGGTCGGGGAAAGCCACCATGAACTCGCGAAAGTCCACGTTCTTGAGATGCATGCCCTCTCGAGCCTCCATGTAGTCATCCAAGCCCTCGTTCTCGGCGAAGAAGCGCGCGCGCTGGCACAGGTACGCGTTCTCAGCCTCCACACTGGCGAAACTGAAGCACTTGGTGAAGCGCAACCGGGTGGCCGGCGCGCCCTCCAGCCCCACCAGCGCCTTGGACACATCCCGGACCCCACAGCGCGCGTAGTCGAACTCGGCTTCCGCCACGTGTGTGTTGACCCGCTCGTGGTAGACCTGCAGGAGGTTGGAGTCGCAAGGGGGAGCATACCGCGGCTTTTGTCTGTCCATCCCAACACAGACCGAGGTCCTTATACCTGAGATCATCTCCTCCTCCTCCGTCACCATCATCATCATCATCATCATCATCATCATCATCATCACCAACTCCTCCCCCTTCCGCTCCCAACCCCAGTGGGATTGCCCTGAAAACCCTGTACCACGCACAACCACCTCCTCTAATAGTCTTGGCCTGAGACCCAGAAACCTGACTTTAAGTCTACCTCTGCCAAGTAAAAGTAGCCTCAGGCCAGTCTGAGCTGAGGTCTCCGTAGCTGAGAATAAGTACTCGGTAATAATTACTTTACCGAACAGTTAAGCAGATACAGGTGAAGTCATCTGCAGGCATGAAGCACTAAACAGACTCCAACCCAGGAGCCGGCCAGCTGAGCTAACGTCCCGTCCTCCTTATCTCCTGTATGACCTTGGATGGGTTTTGTCTTTACCACTCTTTAAAATAAAATGGGGGTATAGCCACTTCATAGGTTTGCTGTAAAGAATTAAGTAAATGGTTTTAAATCTGTAAGTGCCTAGAGCTCGGTTCTGTTGGTGTTGGTTGTCACTACTGGATAAGCATGGGGGCTCACTGCTGTCCCGAGCTCCCTCAAAAGCAGAGAGAAACCCAAGCAACCTTCCTGTCTTGAACAGCCCACGCTCACCCACACTTCTCACCTGGGTGGTCGTGTAGGCATCTCCATTGCGGTATCGGGTGACCTGTCGAGTTCGTCGGACATAGTGATAGCTGATGGCCTTCCACCAGATGCAGGGGGTGGCCTGCTGCATGCGTCCCACACGCTCCTGAACGCTGTTCACATCCACTCGGTGCTGCAGCTCGTGGCGGGCTTGGCAGTGCCAACACTCCACCAGGTAGACGGCGTACAGCATGAGCAGGAAGGCCAGGGGGATGTAGACATAGCCGTTGGAGCAAGGGCTGTCATGATACATGAGGCTGTTGCCCTGGTAGGCGCTGCTGAAGGTGAGGCGGGTCACTGTGGTGACGTGGCACCAAGCCACTGCCCCCAGGCAGCCGTACATGAGCAGTGAGAGCAGGAGGCACTTCCAGTGAGACTCACGGCAGAGAGATTTGGTGAAAGAGGGCTGGATGGGACGCTGCTGCTCAGACGAGGAGACAGGACCCGGCACAGAGGCGATGATGAACACAGGGATTGAGAGACAGTAGGCCAGTGCCAGGGTCGTAGACAGGAATGTAGCAGGAAGAAGACAGAGATGGGAGCCAGTGACCAGAGATAAACACAGAAGTGTCCCAGACAGAACCATGACAAAAGGTGACCAGAATGCCAACACAGAAGAGTACACACAAAGAGAAAGAGAGAGAGAGAGAGAGAGAGAGAGAGAGAGAGAGAGAGAGAGAGAGACCACAAGAGGCAGAGAGAGAAAGAGAGAGATCAGAAGTGGAGGACCAGATGGATAGGATGATATCCAGAAAGAGTCCAAAGACAGACACAAAGATGGCGATGAAGCGAGAGAAGCGGTGGATGGGGAAAAAAGGAATAGACAAACAGGCATTAGCGAAGGTAGGTCCTCAGCCCAGACCTTTTCCAGGGGGTCCCAGGAGAGCAGGGAGGGACCCACTGACATATCTCCCCACTTACTAGGTGGGGCCCTGACCTCTTGGAGATACTGTCAGCCCTGGGTTCCAGCGAAACCATTCTCTTTGGCTCACCTCTCCGTTACAGACAATCTAACACTACCTCTGGAGTAGAGGTTTAACCTTATCCCATTCACCTCCCCTGTTTCCTTCTGTGAGTCTTCCTTCTATTCACACCCCCTCTTCCCAGTAAACACATTCTTCCTCTCTGTTCTAGGATGGGGAAGAGGGGCTGGGGCACCTTCGCACCTTCCCACAAAACAGTCCAAAGGGACAGAGGTCTGTGGGTGAGGAGAGAAGATGGGGGGGGGGAGGTGGACTACAGGAAAGGAAGATATTGGAAGCCCCAGCTTTTGTCACTAATGTTTGATATTCTCCAGGGCCAGTCTGTTAAAAGCACTTGGCACCTTCTGAGTTGTTTACATGTCTAGTTCTCCACCAGATGGAGTGCTCCTGAGGGCAGGGCCAGCGTCTCGTTCTCTTTGCCTCCTAAGTGACACCCAGCAGGCACATAATCAATGAGGGTTGAGTTCGATTGTTCAAATAGCCTGTCTTCTCACACTTTCTGCATTGTTGCACACGCATGTGCACACACACACACACACACACACACAAACACAACCTTCTGCTGCAGTGCTGACTGGCCCCTTTAATTCTTCATGCCTGACCTAGGGACCACCAGAAAGGGATAAAGCAGTGGAAACCAAGTGTACAGTTAACAGCAGAGGTCCTAGATTTCTGTGCATAGGTAGGAAGAACAGGAAACAATACAGAGAGTACCTACAAGGCAGGGAGGGTACCCTTGCCTTCCCGGAGCTGTGCCTTTGGAAGCCGGGCGCATAGGTGCACCTGTGTGCCCACCTGGTCATGTGCTTGTCCCAGTGTGAGTACAACCGAAAGGGGCTACCGGCAAGTCCATCCCCACTCTCCAGCCCCCGTGTAATATGCATGGAGTGCACCAATGTGGATGGGAGGTTGGGACGGAGGGCTTCTGGTACTTCCCTTAGTTTCTTTGTCTCCCGTTTTCAAAAGACTCAAGTAGGACCCTCGCAAGGTACATGCATAGTACTGACTCAGAAATCCTTAAGCTTAGTGCCCCCTAGGGGGACCATCAGGCATTGAGAGAGGTGAGCAGCAGCCCCCTTACACACACACTCCCGGTGACCCCAGGGGCTATGGCTTCTGTACCCGTCTGATCTTCCTATAATCCCAGCTAGGGTGACACCATCGCTTCCCCACAACGCATTCTTCTTGCCTCGGAGCACTTCCAATTCTCCCTCCTAGCCTTCAAGGTGGGATGCCGCCCACCATCCTCACCCGGCGGCCGGCCTAGCCCTTCGCTGCTAAGCCCGGGGTCTGCGAGGCTCCGCCCAGGGCCCCTCCCCCTGCCCAGGACCCCCTGAGCCCCGCCCCCGACGCGGCCCCTTCCTCGCCACAGCGGACTGCGCGGGCAGCCAGGTCGGGGCAGTGGTGCTGGACTGCGGCTGCAGCGACCGGCTCGGGGTGCGGGGCGCCGGCCGCTCTGCGGCGGAACCGGCGGGGACCGCGCGAGGTGCGGGGGATGGGGGCCAGGTCGCGGTCGTGCGGGGGAACCGGGGGCCGCCGGCTCTCACCTCCTCTCGGGCGGGGCCCTCGTCCGCCGCTGCCATGGGCTCCTCCGGGACCCCAGAGCCGCCGCCGCCGCCGCCGCCGCCGGCGCTCTCTCCCGCGGCCGAGCCAGGGGGGGACATGGCGTAGAGGGGGCGCGTCGAGCTCAGGACCTCCCGGGGGGCTGCCAGGGGCCGGGGGCATCCTGCGCTGGCCCTGAGGAGGGGGCGCGAGGGGCGGGGCCCTCTCTGCTCCCCACCCCCCGCCGGGGGGAGGGGGCCTAGAAAGGGCACGGGGGAGGCCGGAGATGGGGGATGGGTGGGAGGGCGGGCTGAAGGGGCCGGGCTGGGGGGGCCGGGGCCGGGGGCGGGTGTCACCTTGAGGCCCTCGCGGCGCCGCTCCGCCTCCCGCCCGCTCCCGCCGCCGCCTTTTGTCTGAGCCGAGCTGGAGCCAGCGCGCCCCCCCTCTTCCTCCCAGTGCAGCAGAGCCCCGCCCCCAGCCCCCCAAACTCCGCCTTCACCAAGCCTTCCTAATAACCACCACCACACCGCCAAAGGGGAGAAGCAACAGGGGCTCCCCGCACCCTTTCTGTCTGTCCGACTCGCTCACCGCATCTTCTTTCCGCCTGCCCATTCTGGCAAGATCTCAACCTCAACTCCTCTCCGGCTGCCCTCTTAGAAGGGCCCTGACGCGCCGGAGGATCAACCAGCATCCCTCTCCCATCTCTGGTCCCCACAAGTCCTTGAGGCCGAAGGCTGGGGAGAAGAGAATGAGTCTTGGGCACCTTAGGGAAGACCCTTATTCCTAATTTGCATGGTAAAGGGTTAAGGCAGAAACCGGACTCCAGAGGCACTGAAGCTAAATCCAAGAAAGGACTACTAGAGGGCAGAGAGAGGAGCCGCTGGTAGGCTCTCCCTCCTTCACAAGAGCAGCCCCAGAAAAGCGATGAAGTGCATCCAGTTCCCTAGACTGGGGGTTAAGGACACCTGAGTTCTAACTCTTGCTTCTGGCTCTGTTGTGTGACCATAGACAAGCACCTTCTGTCTCCAAGCCCTTATTTTGTCCCTCACAGGTACAATGAGAAAGTTCACTAGTCTGCCAACGTAGGGAGGCAAAGTCTCAGACCACAGGCAAGCTGAGTGACTGCCTGTATAGCCAAGCCCTTTGTGCCACCCACCCGCAGCTGCTTTTCCCTGCATTGACTAGGACACACGGGAGACTGGCAGTGTTCTGTGTGCGTGTGTTTCTGATGCTCCCATAAATAAGCAGGTACTCGGCACCTACTGTGTGTCATGTATAGAAATAGAATACAAGTTCCTACCCTCAAAAAGCACAGCCTAGTTGAAGAGAAGACATGCAAAGCAGTCGTTATAACAGAGTGTGATAAAGGCCAGGCATGGTGGTTCTGGGTGTAGATAGTGAACTGTGACAGCCTACTCTGCTGCTGGGGCCTTTGTCGGACAGTAACTGTTCCTCCTCACCAAGGCGTATGGAGGGCAAGTGGGTGCTTACGGAGCCACCCGCCAGCACCCACAGATTGGCTCCTACCCTTCAGAGCTTTCTCTTTCTTCGTGAAGTGAAGTGACACCCATCTGAGGCAGGAGGATCAGTACCATCTGGACTAGATACCAAAGAGCTGTCCAAAAAGGGGTTAGGTAGTAGATTGGGGTTGTAGCTCAGTCACAGACACTCGTCTAGCATGTGTGAAGCGCTAGGTTCAGTTCCCAATACCAGAAGTTCCTTTGGAGCAGGAAGTGACCTTGAGGCAGTGTTGATGTCATATCTGATCTCTGGGGCCCGGAAGTAAGATACTGAGTAGCTCGGTGCTCCCTTCCTCTTCTGGACCAGGAGAGCCACTCCTTCCGTCCCTACTTCTGCCTCCCCCAACCCCACCTCCAAGTGCTTCTACTTCCAAGCTCCTACTTCTTATTCCTCCCTCCCGAGGGAGGACAGCCTGAATGGCCCTCTTTGGATCAAAGAGTCCAGTCTTCCCCCGAACAGGGTGTGTGTAGTCTCCAAAAGGGAAAACTTCTCATCCGCACCCATGACACAAGAGGAACCTTGGCACCTCATCCCAGTGGCTCCCACCCACTGCCTCACAGCCAACTTGAGCCCCTCACTCTGGTTTCAGTCTGTCTTCACCACCCTCAGTCTTCCCTGCACAGATAGCAGAGGTCCCAGCACTGGACTTTCCTAACCTACATGGCCGACGATTCATACTTTTCATTTGTTATGATCTCCCCCCTGATGCCCATGCACTGTCTCTACCTCAGGGGACAGTTGTAAGAGGGACAACTCCCTTTGGTCAACTCCAGAACTCCCAAGAGACCACCCCCATCTTCTCTAGTCATAGACAAAAATCTTCCCCTGGAAGCGGCAGGGAATGGGGGACTGAAAGGAAGGGGCAGTGGAAGAAGCTGACCGCCTGGTCGCCATGGAAACTGGGCCTGTTTCCCTGAAGATAAGCCCAGTACAGTGGGCAGAGGTGGAAGTAGGGCCGTCCAAAGGGAAGCAGAAGACACCAGCAGAGAGGGAGGGGCTGAATGGCCCCGCTGGGAGAGGGCTGATGTTAAGAAAAGTCAGGACCTAATGACATTACAGCTTGAGTCAAAGGCCAACGACTGTCCTTTGAGATAACTGCCATTGGCGTCCTTCTCCCGACTCCTAGAGTGACAGAAAGGCTCCCAGTCAGAGTATAGGCGCGTTGGCTGAGGCCGTGGGTGGCTCGATGCTGACCTCATGTGGTCAGTAAAGGGATTGCCACATACCTGTTAGGGCTGGGGACCTGGTTAGGTTGAAATCATTATCCTTAAATTTGGCTTATGTGGCTTCTTTGTGAATTAGAAAAGTGGTCCCTTGCATTTCCCTAAGTCGGGTTCCCCTATCGATGATATTGAGATCTTGGTAAGAGTTTCACTGGAGAAAACTTATAAAACATAGAGGGACTGGAGAGATGGCTCAGTGGTTAAGAACACTGACTGCTCTTCTAGAGGTCCCGAGTTCAAATCCCAGCAACCACATGGTCTCTCACAACCACCTGTAATGAGATCTGATGCTCTCTTCTGGTGTTTCTGAAGACAGCTACAGTTTAGTTATATATAATAAATAAATAACTTTAAAAAAAAAACATAGAATTAGGTCCAAAGAAGCAAGTTCTGTGTTTTTCTGTCTATGGGTTCTTGGGCAAGCCAGCCTACCTCTCTGGGCTTCAGGCAGTTTTTTTTTTTAACCTGTAACTTATACATTTGCTCTAGATTTTGAAGATGGGAGGGGTGCATATAGGAGAGGAGGTACATTACCAGGTAAGCAGCATTTACCTCTGAGCTACATTCCTAATGGATGCCTCCATTCCTGGCTGTTCTGCTGTGACTCCAACCAGCCTTGGGCTCAGCACATCCTCTTCCCAGTCCTCCAGGGGTACAGAGAGCGGCGAGTGAGAGGACGCTCTTTTTCTTTAATAAATGAATTAGTTAATTTTATATCTCAATTGCTGGCCCCTCCAGGTCCCACCCTCACAGAGTCCCTCCCCCCATCCTTCTCCTCTGAGAGGGTCAGGCGCATCCTCTCCCACTATGGGAAAATGGATTCCACAGACAGATAGCAGCTTTAGGGATAGCCCTCCGCTTGTTAGGGGATGCTCATGGAGATTGAGCTGCACGTATGCTACATATGTGCCGGGGCAGGGCTCCATCCATCTCATGTATGCTCTTTGGTTGGTGGTTCCGACTCTGAGAGCTCCCAAGGATCCAGGTTAGTTGACTCTGTTGGTCTTCCTGTGGGTTGCCATCCCCTTCGGGGCCTTCAATCCTTCCTCCAACTCTTCCATAGGAGTCCCTGACCACTCCACTGTTTGGCTGTGGATGTCTGCATCTGTTTCAGGCAGCTGCTGGGTGGAGCCTCTCAGAGGACAGCCATGCTAGGCTCCTGTCTGCAAGCATAACTGAGTATCATTAATAGTGTCGGCCACTGGTGCTTGCCCATGGGAAAGTTTTCAAGCTGGGCCGGTTATTTGTTGGACATTCCCTTAGTCACTGCTCCATCTTTGTTCCTACATTTCTTTTAGACGGGACAAATTTTGGGTCAAAAGTCTTGCGGATGGGTTGGTTCCTTATCCCTCCTCTGGGGGTCCTGCCTGGCTGCAGGAGGTGGTCTCTTCAGGTTCCCTGTCCCCGCTGTTTTGCATCTTGGCTAAGGTCACCCGCATTGACTCCTGGGAAGAGAGGAGGCTCTTCTCAACTCTCTTTCCCTCACTCTCTCCAGCTCATGTTGAACCAACTCTGTCTCTTTCCCCACTGAGTAAGTAGTTGGCCCTACTGGGTGACAGACATTCTGCATTATAGTGGCCAGGAACTTTCAAAGGTTTTATTTATTCATTGTTTTTATTTATTATGAAAGGAATGGTGGCACACCCCTTTAGTCCCAGCACTCGGAAGACAGAGGCAGGTGGATCTTTGAGTTCAAGGCCAGCATGGTTTACAAAATGAGTTCCAGAACAGCCAGGGCTACACAGAGAAACCCTGTCTTGACAAACTGAGACAGACAGACAGACAGACAGGAGTTTTTTATTTTATGTGTATGAGTGTTTTGCCTGCACAGGTTCATATCTAGTGTTCAAGGAGGTCAGAAAAGGGCATCATATCAGATTTCACATGGTTGTTAGCTCTTCCCCACTCCCATGGATTCTGGGAACCGAACCTGGGTCATTTTCAAGATCAGCTCCATATATGTTTGCAAACGAATGAATGGATGAAGAAAATAAGGTTCTTGGGGAAAGGGCAGAAGCTCATAGTGGCTGTCTCTCCTAGTTCCTCCACCCCTCAATGCCAGTGATGCAATGAAGCTGTTCCCTTGGTTGGCAATGGTCATTGCTAGCCCAAGGAAAGAGCAGCAAGAATCCAGCTCAGGGATCAACTGTGGGTGATGTTCTCTCAACCCTAGCTATGTTGAGGAAAAGCAGGAAGGAAGGGGAAAGACTTCAGGGCTGTGACTAGGGTTGAGACTTCAATAGTGTCAGGGGCCTCCCCATCCTGACCCCACTGTGAGGAACTAAACTTCTTTGACTACTGAGGGTAGCCAGATCCTATACCCACCAGAGACCAGTGCACACCCTGTAAGGAAGAAGAAACCCATGACCACCATGACTTATTAGATAAGTCTGCCCCAGAAAACCCACTTCCCCAAATCGAATTCTCCTGCCAAATCTGCGATCAGGGGACTTGACACAGGAGCTCTCTATGAAGATTTCCCAGGGAAATGATGCTCCCCTAAAGATAATAGGTGCATCCCTCCTAACCAATCCCCCTGAGGACTGATGGGGGGGTGAAAAGGCAAGAGAAGTCAAGAAAAAATAAGCAGAGGGTAGCAAGCAGAGTCCCTCCCCCCATCTATGCTGGCTGGTCAGGTGACTTGATGGGAGTTAGAGTCGTCTGAAGGGAGGAAGCCTGGATTAAAGTGCCTCCCTAGGGACTGGAGCGATGGCTCAGCGGTTAAGAGCACTGACTGCTCTCCCAGAGGTCCTGAGTTCAATTCCCAGCAACCACATGGTGGCTCACAACCATCTGTAAATGGGATCCAATGCCCTCTTCTCGTGTGCATGAAGACAGCTACAGTGTACTTGTATAAATAAATCTTTTTAAAAAATAAATAAAATAAAATGCCTCCCTAAAATCCAACTGTAAGGCACTTTCTTAATTAGTGACTGATGGGGAGGGCCCACCCCATCCCATTGTGGGTGATGCCGTCCCTGGGCTAGTGGTCCTGGGTTCTTTAAGAAAGCAAGCTGGGGGGTTGGGGATTTAGCTCCGTGGTAGAGGGCTTGCCTAGGAAGCGCAAGGCCCTGGGTTCGGGCCCCCGCCCCGGAAAAAAAAGACCAAAAAAAAAAAAAAAAAAAGCAAGCTGAGTAAGCCATAGGGAGCAAGTCAGTAAGCAGGACCACGCCCCCCTGGCCTGTGCATCAATCAGCTCTTGCCTCCAGGAACCTGTCCTGTTTGAGTTTCTGTCCTAACTTCCTTTGATAATGCACTATAATCTAGAAGTATAAGGCGAATAAATCCTTCCCTCCCCAACTTGTTCTCTGATCAGGATGGTTCATTGCAGCAATAGAAACGTTAAGGCACCGCCCAACAACCTACGCGAACTCCCCATAAAGTAGCCAGTTTGTGCAGAAAATCAAAAAATACACTTTTTAAACAATCGAACGAATAAACGAATGAAGACACCGCGGAACTAAACAGAAGGAACGAATGAATGCATAGAATTAGTGAATGAAGTAAAAAGAAAGGGGAAGAGTGAGTGAATGAATGAATGAGTGAATGAATGAATGAATAAATAAATGAATGGGCGAAACAATCAACACGAGAGTGAGAGAGTGAGTCAAGTCCGGTAACCAGAGACTCCCTGCCTACGCAAGCAGCAAACAGGGGGATTCCGGAGGGGCGGGGCTCTACCCGGAAGCGCCTTTGAGGGGCGGGGTCATGGGCGTGGTAGTGGCTGGTGGCCACTTCTTGGGCCCGGGGGCGGGGCGAGAGAGAAGACCTGACTAGGGACCCTTCAGCTGCCCAAAGCACCCGCTGCTGGAGACCTCGCCGGCGCCCTGGACCTCTCGCTTTTCTCGTCCGCTCCCCGCGCCTGCACAGCCAGGTAATGAACCCGCTCGCAGAGGGACTCTGGTTCTGTTAGGCGGACACACAAACCCGGAAAAGCGCGCCGCACACCTCAGAGTTAGATCCCGCTGGACCCTGGATCCCGGGCTGGCGCGGCCGGCATGTCGGATGCGCGGAAGGGGCCGGACGAGGCGGACGACAGCCAGTGCGATTCCGGCATAGAGTCGCTGCGCTCTCTGCGCTCCCTGCCCGACCCTGCTGCGGCCCCAGTCTCTGGATCATCGCACAGCGGCTGCCCACAGCCTTGGAGCCATGCTCCGAAGACGGACAAGGAACCAGAGGGGAAGGAAGATGCGGATGGAGAGCGAGCGGACTCCACCTATGCCTCCTCCTCTCTCACAGAGTCTTTGCCCTTGCTGGAGAGACCCGAGGCCAAGGATCCAAACCCTCACACCCCAAGCTCGCCAGTGCCCCCCGCGGGGGTGCTGAGCCCTCAGCAACTCGAGGCGCTCACGTACATCTCTGAAGATGGAGACACGTGAGTAAACTAGCTAGGCTGAGACAGGATGCTCAGTCAGAGCCTCCTTAGGAGCTGCAACTGGTTAGGCACCCACCACCACTTCATCACCTGAGAGGATAGACTCTTCTTACAGCACCCGCCCTGGAATGGCCAGCCCCACCCCACCCACCTCCTTCTCCAAACTCCAAACTTAACTTGCAGCCTGCTTTTAAGCTGTAGTTCAGCTATGGTTTAAGCCAGGTTCAGACCAAAAAAACAGACATCATCATCTCTTTTGGGAGCGGACAGAGCTAGCAGGGCCCTTGTTACCTAGAACCACCAGGCAGAATCTTGAAAATCTACCGGTGACCCGCCCCGGGGAAGAGGAATTCCCCCCCAACCTCCCAACCAATTCGGTTTTTGTTTTTCTTGTTGGGGGAAGGGGTGTCCCTGTTTGCTCAACATTTGGGATACCAGGGCCTGACTTTAGAACACCCTAACCAGGGGGGGGGAAGATAACCCCAGGATTACAGGTTGTCATCTGAGCCCAGGAAGCATGGACTACGGGTACTGCTGGGTGCCTGTTTGGAACTGGTTCCAAAAGAAGGGTGGCTAGACTGAGAATTCTTGCCCCCAACAAACAGGATAGCCAGCTGCCGCCCCGGCTCACTTCCTCCTCTGCTGAGAAAAGGGAAGTAATGGCTTGGCATCAGCCTCCTCAACACACTGCACCTCCCAAGCTCCCCAAATTCTCCTTACTGTCCTATGTTATCCCGATCTTCCCTTTCCTCCCCTAGGCCCAGCTGGAGTCAGGTGCAGCTGGGCTGGGAGGTTATCAAAGTCAGAAGAGGTGACTGGGCATTGGGGGGGATAGAGCATGGAACAGCTGGAGACCTAGATGAGAGAGATACGGGTGTGCAGGGGGATACCTGCCCTGACCTGCTTGTTGCAGAGGTAGGGGTCTCTGGTGGACACTGGCAAAGATAGTCTCAATCCTGTGATCAGGAGGAAGGTGGTAAGCCTTTTGTATTACGCACACCAGTCACAAACCCTTATCACAGAACCCCAGAGTTCTGGGAGCACCACACACTTCTCAGGCCGTCCTCCATGGTTAGTCTCTGAGCTTCAGCCTTGATGAGCTCTGCTTAGAGACAGGTGCTGAAAGATTCATCAGGACTCCCCAACAGACATCTTCCCTCCTTTGGAGATGGCTGGACTGTGGGAAGTGTGGAAGTGGGAAAAGGAAGTGGGCAGGAGGAGGGGAGACTGAGGGAGAGAGGGAGGTGGCTGCAGGAATGTGACCCAGAGAGCAGGCCCTGGCCGAGGGGATTTCCAGAGTGGTTCCTCCCTCCCTCCGTCACTCTCTCCTGGCCTCCTTTACTGCGGGCCTACAGCAAAAGTTTGCCCCCGTCCTGCCTAAGTATCCCCCTCCCTAGCCCAGACAGCCTTTAGCCAAGTTGCCCCAAGGCAGCTGTCCTAGTCTAGACCATCTAACCCTGGCTTTCGTTTTCCCCACCTGATGTGGGGAAACCCCAAGACTGGAACTTCCCATCCCAACTGCCCTGGCTGGCCCTAACTTATGCTCCCCATCAAACCCATTTTCTGCACTTGCACCGCACTCCTCTTGGAGCTGTACCTAGGAGAGGGTTTGTGGCCAGACCCCGTATGGCTTGTGCAGGCTGAGGAATGGCCCTCTTGACTAGTGGGTAAGGCAGCAGTTTGCAATGCCACGCTGGCTCCTTGGAATGTGTGACATTGAGTTGTTGGGGGAACCCCACGTCTGCCTCCTCCCATCCTCCCTGTTGTGGGGAGGTGGGGAGCTCAGCCCTGGAAACCCCCTGTGTTCCTCCAGCACCTTTCAGTTTAGCTTTGAGCCGCAGCCGGCCTGACCTGGCCCCCGGGGCAGAAGAGAAGCTGGGTGTGGGCAAGTTGGACAGGAAGGCCCGTGTTCTGTCAGCACCCTGCCCACATGCCCACCCAGCCAGGGCCCTCCACAGGTCCAGCCATCTGAGCTTGGAGCTCCCACCTCCAGAATCCTGGCTTCCTGTACCAACCCCTCACTTCCTGGCCCAGACTCTCACTTCCTGCACCTGCTTGGTTGTGGGTAGCTAGAGGTTGAGGCATTCATTCTAACCCCAGGATGCCCAGCTTATCCTCTCTGACCTGGGCTCTGACCCCAGTCCTCTCCTGCTCCAGGCTGCTCCACCTGGCAGTAATCCACGAAGCCCCATCGGTACTATTCTGTTGCTTGGCTTTCCTGCCCCAGGAAGTCCTGGATATTCAGAACAACCTTTACCAGGTGAGTAGAGGAGAGAGAAGGCTGTCCCCAGACACCTGTTGCCATCTGCAGCAGCCAAACCATCTGCCACACACGGGGCCTGAAGCTGCATGAGGAGGAAGCAGCGTCTGCCCACCAGGTGCCTACAGACTCATCGCTGACACCTAATCATACAGTATGCTGACAAGTGTATTGAAGACCCTACCAGCTTCAGTGGGGTCTGTCATCTTTGTCTTTGTGGGACAGGCAAGGATGGCTGAGTATAAGAGATGACATATTAGCTGAGCCTTAAAGGGGGAGGTGTCAGAGAGATGGCCCTGGCTCCTCTGTCTTTCCACCCCTCACCCAGCCCCTGCAGACAAACCTTGGAGGATAATACAAATCTCTCCAGGAGATGAAGCACTGAGGGCACTGTTTCCCTTGCCCTACTTCCAGAATTGGGGTCCCAAACATTTGGGGAGGGGCTTGGGAGTAATTCCACAGAAGACCCAACTGTGACCCCTTACAGCTACTTTCAGAGCAGCTCCTGGGAGCTCGAGGTGGCTGTATCCCCACATGTCCTCGGGGGTAGGGGCATGCCACACTGGTCTGTGACCCTGTGACCCTCTGTGCCCACAGACAGCGCTGCATCTGGCCGTTCATCTGGATCAGCCAGATGTGGTCCGGGCCCTGGTGCTGAAGGGAGCCAGCCGAATACTGCAGGACCAACACGGTGACACAGCCCTGCATGTAGCCTGTCAGCGCCAGAATCTGGCCTGTGCGTGCTGCCTGCTGGAGGAGCAGCCAGAGCCGGGCAGACAGCCATCTCATCCCCTGGACCTCCAACTGAAGAACTGGCAAGGTTCGAGCAGCCCCAGGGCCTGAGGGGTAGATAGGGGGTAAAGTGCCAGGGGAGGTCCATTCCTACCGCCCTGCCCATTGCTATTCCCTCAGCGTCAGCTCTTGAGTGCTCAGTACCATCCTTCCTAAATGGTGGAATGATTGATTTGCTTGTGCACCCAGTGCCTGCAGTGTGGTGAGCAGAAACCCACATCTTGCCTTAAAGATGGCAATTAGCTATCTTTTAGCTACTAAGCGATGAGAAGTTTGGTAGCAATTTCATGAGCAAAGGAATGTACCTTCTACGTGTCCCACGCTGTCGTGGGAGCAGAACTTACACCTGGGAGCAAAACCGAGGAAGAGTGAGACAGATAATGAAGACACCGTGAATTGTGTGTGTGCTTAAAGGAAGTGGTGCCCTGGTAGACCAGCAGAAGGAGGAGAGGCAGGACTGGGGGGAAGTCCTCAGAGTCAGGGGCCTTTGAACAGAGACTTGAAAGAGAGACAGAGGATGTAAATTTTCATCTAAATCTCTATTATAAGAAAGGCTGGAGAAAGGAAGGAGGTTCTAGGCCAGAAAAGGGATAGCACCCCTGTGTGGAGACGAGCCAGGAGGATCACCAGACAGCTCTGAGGAGCCTTGCCTGGGCTAGCAGAGGTGGGTGTGAGCACTGGAAGACTCTGTGTGTGTGTGTGTGTGTGTGTGTGTGTGTGTGTGTGTGTGTGTGTGTGTGTGTGTGTGTGTGTTTGGGGCTGTCACTCAGCAGCCTGATCCTTGAAGCATAAAAGTTTCAGTAACATGACCAAAAAAGTGGAAACTTTGAGTTCCTTTCCTCTCAGACCTCTGAGGGGATTTTTGGGAGGTTGTATTTTAATAGTCCTGTGATTAGAGGCATTGAGTAGGCAGGGGTCCCTTGAGGCTAAAGGGCAGGGTAGTCCCTGCAAAAAAGGATCGGTAGACACCAAACAGCAGTCCCCACCCTCCTCCACCCCAGGTCTGGCCTGTCTCCACATCGCCACATTGCAGAGGAACCAACCACTCATAGAACTGCTGCTTCAGAATGGAGCCGACATCGATGCACAGGTGAGGCTCTCCCTGGTCTGCCAATCAGGGGTCCACCTGGTCCACCACCTGCCAACCACCTGGTCCACCACCTGCCGACCACCAGGTCTCTAGCCACAGGTGCCCTGCCAGTGTCAAACATGTTGCCACCCCATTCCAGAGCACAGGCTCAGCATGCTGCCTTATCACATGCATAGCTGACATCCTTGTTCCTCTACAGGAGGGCACCAGTGGAAAGACTGCCCTGCACCTGGCTGTGGAAACCCAGGAGCGCAGCCTGGTGCAGTTCTTGCTCCAGGCTGGTGCCCGCGTAGATGCCCGCATGCTGAACGGGTGTACACCTTTGCACCTGGCAGCTGGCCGGGGCCTCAACAGCATCTCGTCCACTCTGTGTGAGGCCGGTGCCGACTCGCTGCTGCTGAACGTGGAAGATGAGACACCCCAGGACCTGGCCGAGGATGTAAGAGAAATACACGCTCTGCAAGGCAGAGTCTCTCACCCGTAACAGTTAGGCACATTCACTAGGCAAAGGGTGCTCTCACCAGTTCACACTGCTGGGGTCAGGCTGAGGGTGTGACTTGGTTGGCTTGCCTAGCACGTGAGAGGCCCTGGTTCAACACCCAGAACTACACAAAGTAGCACATACCTGTGATTCGAGCATTTAGGAAATGGTCTTCTCTGTGTACATAGCAAGTTCAAGGCCAGCCTGAGCTACATGAGTTCCTACCTCAACTCCTCCAGCCCCCTAAAATTGTTAGGGGCAGAACAGGACTGCACCCCACCCCACCCCCAACCTCCCAGCCTATGACCAGTTTCCTAAGCTGGTCAGGCCCAAGGAGCCCAAATATGGACTCCAACAAGAATGGCTCGGTGAAGCTAAGCAGAAGGAAGACAGTACCACAGTGGGGCCTGGGAGCACAGGAAGAACAGTGCCTCCACACACCTCTGCACATGTCTTGAGCAAATGTCTTCAGCATACAAATAGATACCCGGATTGTCAGGTCTTAGACTTTTTTTTTTAATTATTTGTTTAAGATTTATTCATTTTTATGTATATGAATGAATACACTGTCACTGTCTTCAGACACACCAGGAGAGAGCATTGGGTCCCATTACAGATGGTTGTGAGGTACCATATGATAGCTGGGAATTGAACTCAGGACCTCTGGAAGACCAGCCAGTGCTCTTAACTGCTGAGCCATCTTTCCAGTCCCCTCACCCCCACTTTTTTTTTTAAGGGGGAAAACTCATATTTTCTCTACATTAAAGACGATATATTCAGCCAGATGTGCTGGCACATGCTTTTAATCCCAGCGCTTGGGAGGTAAAGGCAGGCTGGTCTACATAGTGAGTTCCAGGACAGCCAGGGACACATAGTAAGATCTGGTCTCAGAAAACAAACAAAAGTATTCAAAACATTGAATGCTAACCCTTCAACCCCAACCCTAACCCCAACAACAGCCAATATGTGTGTGTGTGTGTGTGTGTGTGTGTGTGTGTGTGTGTGTGTGTGTGCGTGTATATGTGTGTGTGTGTGTATATATATATATATATATATATATACATGCCAATGGACTGGATCAGCTCTAAGGTCATTCCTAGCTTAAATATTCTGCAAGGTTTATTTTAGATCTTGTCTAGAGCTTTTCGTCTCTGCCATGCCCAGGTCTCTCACTCTCTGGCCTTCAGCTTTCCCAGGTCCTAGCTGCCATCACTCAGGACATTAACTGCTTCTCCCCCTCCTCTCTCTCAGCTCCTTTCTTACTTGCCCTTCGATGACCTGAAAATCTCCGGGAAGCCACTGCTATGTACTGACTGAAGCTAGGATGGGCCCCCACCTCTTCCAATTGGAAGCTGGAGCCACAGATGTTGCCGTTGGGATCCAAGCAGTGTTGCTCCTCTGCTGATGCCAGAGCCTGGGGCTAGCATCGTCCTAAAATGAGATGAAGGATTGCAAATGAGGAAGAGCCGATCTGGACAGAAGAACTTCCCAGGTGGACTGGATGGAGATTCTTGAAAGACCCTCTAAGCCGCTGGTGTCCTGAGGGAAGCCTCCTTGCTTCTGTTGGAGATGGCGTGGGCTGACATTACCAGCCACCAGGAAAACAGGAATGAGCGAACTGACCCCTGAGGGTCTTACCTAAAGTACCTTTGTGAGTGTGTTTGGCACTGGGGTCTGAACCTAGAACCTCCCCAGACCAGCGGTGGTAGGCAAGCTTACTGTAATGGAACTCTGTCCCCAGTCCCCTTTTGGTTTTTTATTTCGTGATAGGATCTCACTGAGTTGCCTGAGATGGCCTGGAACTCGCTCTGTAGCCCAGGCAGCCACCTTTGAACGGGGATCCTCCTGTCTCAGCCTCCTGAGTAGCTGGGATTATAGGTCTGGTGGCAGTGGGCCTGGAAAAGCACAGTTATCTTAAGACTTCAAACATAAGGCTTCCAACGGAACCTTTGGTATTATTCTAATATGACACTAAAGTGCGAGAGACAGACTTTAAAACAATGTTTCCCTTCTACAGTTGTATGCACAGGCCTGTGACTCCCAGGGAAAGGCAGAGAGAAGGAAGCTGGCCCCTGAGCAAGTGTAGAGCCTTGCTGGGTATGGTAGGAGGACTGACAGTTCTCAGTCTCATTTCCTGCCTGCACAGACACATCTTCATGTGGAAATGCCCAGGATAGGAGAGTGAGGAGGAAGAATATCGAGACACATGTCCCTGGAGAAGCTTGGGGACATTGAGCACAAGAGAACTGCAACTTTACTTCCCCCCCCCCCTTAGAGTCCACACACTGAGGGCCCTGCTAGGTCAAGCCCGTGACTGGCATGAAAAAGGAGAAGAAATAAACGAATATAGTTTCCGATGCTTAGCGACTATAAGCTCTAAGCAAACGCATCCTGTGAGTGAGACATATTAAAATCATAAACAACTAAATACATGGTTATAAGTTGCAATAGTTAGCTGGGAAGGAAAAAGATTAGCAGGAAGCAGGACAATGGAGTAGGTGAAGGATCATTCTTTGAGAAGCTTCAGACGGGTATCTAGAAATTGGGATTTAGGATGAGCAAAGAGAAGGAATGCACTGGGGAAAGCCTCCGGTGAATTAAAGGTCAACAAGACTCTACAAGGTTGGGCGAGTGGGCGAGGAGGACTCACCAGGTCATGCAGATCCGTGAAAGTCACCATCACAGGTACTAGGGGGGATGATCACTGACAAAGCCAAAGAAAGAAGGACACATTGTTTAAAAATGGGAAGACAGAAGGGGAAGTACCTGGGTCCAGATACTCAAATTTCCAGTCCACTAGGTGGCAATGGTCATCACTGTGTCTGGGGTGACTTGAGTTGATGACCAAGCTGATTGGGAAAGGGAGGGAGTCCCAACTGGAGTTCCCCGGGGGAACCGGGCCCGGTTTGCCTCCGGGCCGCGCGGGGGCGCTGTGGCCGGGGTACCGCGAAGGGGGGCTGAGGCGGGGAGGAGGCGGGAAGAGCGCAGCACTTCCGCTGGCTGGCTGACTGGCTGGCTGCTGGAGCAGGCGGCAGAGGGAGCGGAGGGAGAGCACGGCCCGGGGACTCGCATTCCCCGGTCCCCCCTCCGCCCCACGCGGCTGGGCCATGGACGCCAGGTGGGGGGCTCAGGCAGCCATGGTCCACGTGACCGAGATCCCGGGGCCACGTGACCGAGACCCCAGCGCTCGGGAGGCGGGGTGGGGGGTTGGGGGGGTCCCCCAGCCGCAGATCCGCGTGGCACTGTCGGGATCCCAGTGTGGATGGGCACGCAGCATGTGGCCTACGCTCCTCACGGAGCTTCGGGATTGTCGCTCGGATGGGATGCGGAACTGTGGCGCTTCGGAGCGGGAAGGGGGGGGGTGCCTGTGGCCTGAGCTGCCCGCGCGCTGGAGGGAACAGAGGCGACCTATGTGGCTGGACAGGCGGGGCCGCCCCCGGGAGGGGAGGAGGTTCTGCCTGGCCTGCGCCGGACCCCCGAGAGAGAGGGAGAGAGAGGCTCTTTGTCCGTCCCTCTGGGCTGCAGCGGAGGGGGCGGGGAGGCCACTGGGCACTTCCCTGGTACAGTCCCCTCCGGAGGGCAGAGGGGCGGAAGAGCTGCAACCCTAATCGTTGCTTCGGCTGTCCCAGCAGATGGTGGGCAGTAG
The DNA here is from genome assembly GCF_011064425.1 of Rattus rattus. Classification (NCBI taxonomy): domain Eukaryota; kingdom Metazoa; phylum Chordata; class Mammalia; order Rodentia; family Muridae; genus Rattus; species Rattus rattus. The sequence continues at coordinate 84,331,252 of NC_046157.1, read as the reverse complement.
TGGTACTCGCCACGCTCCCTTCCTTGGGAGCAGGTGGAGAGTCACCCGAAGCCCCTCCGCAGTCCTGGACACAGCTGTGGCTCTTCCGCTTTTTGTTGAATGTAGCTGGCTATGCCAGCTTTATGGTACCTGGCTACCTCCTGGTGCAGTACTTAAGACGGAAGAACTACCTGGAGACAGGTAATGTGGCCAAAGGGTGGGGAAATGAGCCAAGTCCGGTTGCAGGTGTTGGCCGACCATGACTTGGGAAGGGAGGCAGGCCAGTAAATCAGACAGCGGGTCGGGCTGGCTGCTCTGGAGAAGCTATGGAGCTTGACTTATGTGTCTTCTTCAGGCAGGGGTCTCTGCTTCCCCCTGGTGAAAGCCTGTGTATTTGGCAATGAGCCCAAGGCCCCTGATGAGGTTCCCCTAGCTCCCCGGACAGAGACAGCAGAATCCACCCCCTCTTGGCAGGTCCTGAAGCTGGTCTTCTGTGCCTCGGGGCTCCAGGTAAGAAGACAGGCTCCCCTTCTCTTCCCAAGCTGGGTACAGACAGTCAGGGACTTAATGAAACCAAAGTTGTCCTGCCCACCCCAAAGGTTTGTTGGTTTTGGGATGGTTTGTGTATAGGACATAGCCCCATCCTGAAAGTGAACTCTCAGTGCTTCCTTCAATACCTGTACTGAAATGAAAGTTCACGTGCACATGCACGAGGTATCTTACACAGTGTGGAAGAAGGCCTGTGCTCTTATTCTGCTCTGTGTTCCATATCTGAGTTTGAGGAATGGCTGACTAAGCTTATAACCCCAGATCTGCTCACCGCTTTATTATTATTTTGAAACAAGTTTTCGCCAGGCAGCCATAGTTATTCCATAACTCGCTACGTAGAACGAGCCGGCCTCCGGCTCACCTGCTCTGACAGACTCTCACAGGCTCAGACAGGCCTTGAACTTTCTTTTCTGCTTTTCCAGACAGTTTCTCTGAGTGGCTCTGGCTGTCCTGAAACTTGCTCTCTATACCAGGCTGGCCTCAAACTCAAGAGATCCAAATGCCTCTGCCTCCAGAGTGCTGGGATTAAAAGCATGTGCCACCACCAGCAGATGCAGACCTTGAACTTTCAACCCTCCTGCTTCATCCTTCCAAATAGCTGGGATGACAGCTTATGCCACCATGTTTGGCTTTCTCTGAAATTTTGTCAGTAGGCTTTCTTTGTAAGTGAAGCTATCCCAGGGCATTCAGAGTGGGGGCCAACTCGCCCTAGGTAGATGTTGAATTCCAAGTGTCCAGCCCTCCCTGAGCCTTGCAGACGTTCCAGTTTCTTATTGAGTTAGTGCAAAATAAATAAAACACGTTATACGGTATACGTAGCCAGCTCTAATGGACTTGCATCATGAAGAGGGACAGGGTTTGGTCTTAAAGCGGGTGTCACACTGTTGCAACTCCACTTGATTCCCCACAAGGGGAACTAAAGCTCAGGAAAGAAGCCCCTACCTCAGAGGAACCAAAAGGGTGGTGTCAGTTATATCCTATGCAACCCATTCTGAGGAAGTGGGAGGTTGAGACCTCTGCCTTTTCCTTCTCGCTTACTGTCGCTGTTCTCCGCCCTCCCTCTTCCAGGTGTCCTATCTGACTTGGGGTGTACTGCAGGAAAGAGTGATGACCGGCAGCTATGGGGCCACAGCCACATCACCAGGGGAGCATTTCACAGACTCACAGTTCCTGGTGCTAATGAACCGCGTGCTGGCACTGGTTGTGGCAGGCCTCTACTGTGTCCTACGCAAGCAGCCCCGTCATGGTGCACCCATGTACCGGTACTCCTTTGCCAGTCTGTCAAATGTGCTTAGCAGCTGGTGCCAGTATGAAGCACTTAAGTTCGTCAGCTTCCCTACCCAGGTGCTGGCGAAGGCCTCCAAGGTGATTCCTGTCATGATGATGGGAAAGCTGGTGTCTCGGCGCAGCTATGAACACTGGGAGTACCTGACTGCGGGCCTCATCTCCATTGGAGTTAGCATGTTTCTTCTGTCGAGTGGACCAGAGCCCCGGAGCTCTCCAGCCACCACCCTCTCTGGCTTGGTCCTACTGGCAGGCTATATTGCATTTGACAGCTTCACCTCAAACTGGCAGGATGCCCTGTTTGCCTATAAGATGTCGTCGGTGCAGATGATGTTTGGGGTCAATTTATTCTCCTGTCTTTTCACAGTAGGCTCACTACTGGAACAGGGGGCTCTCCTAGAGGGGGCGCGCTTCATGGGGCGACACAGTGAATTTGCACTCCATGCCCTCCTCCTCTCCGTCTGTTCTGCCTTCGGTCAGCTCTTCATCTTCTACACCATCGGACAGTTTGGGGCCGCCGTCTTCACTATCATCATGACTCTGCGCCAGGCTATCGCCATCCTTCTCTCCTGCCTCCTCTATGGCCACACTGTCACTGTGGTGGGGGGACTGGGAGTAGCTGTGGTCTTTACTGCCCTCCTCCTCAGAGTCTATGCCCGGGGCCGGAAGCAGCGGGGAAAGAAGGCAGTGTCCACTGATCCTCCAGTGCAGAAGGTGTGAGTGAGGACCTCCATTGCTCTCATCTGCTGAGGCACTGGCTCAAGGGCAAATTATTTCTCAGTGTCTCAGCATACAGCAGAGGGTTAGAGTCCTGGAGGCAGCCTCTTTGCCTTGCCTTAAGAGCCCCACTTCACCAAGTGACAGCTGTGGGTAACACAGAGTTCCTCCCGCTACCTGAGATCTTGACTTAGCTGGTGGCCAGGCAAACCAGCAGCAGGCTCATCCCTTCTAACACCCACCCCTTGAGGCTGCCAGGCACCAGCTGGGAAGTAAATTGTTTACAGGCCATGCAGTTACCCCTAGGGGCTAGTGAGAATGGTGCTGTGCCAGAAGGGACAAAGGACTCCCCCTAGCCCAGTTGGGGCCCCCAGTGTTCCTTGAGCAAGTTTTGGTTACTTGGAAATGTCACCTTTTGCTCTATTTGATTAAACTGCAGCAGTGATTTTTGGACCTGTGTTTTGGTTCTGAGTTCAGAAGCACAAGTGCCTCTCATCACCTTCCAACTCAGGAAGCCCAGAGTCCTGAGTGTTACTTTACAAGGAGAGCAGGACTGTATAAAACTGCATCATCTTTATTTTGCATACTTTTAATTTCAGAACAAAATAAAACAAAAAAACACAATACACAACACCCAACCCTGCTATTCTGTGGGAGGGGATCTTCCTGCCTTAAGGCACAAGGACAGGATAGAAGAGATTCTTGTAGACATGAGCAGAGCGCCAGGTGGGTCAGGGCCAGTCAAGGCTGTTGGGGGAGCCACAGGGATACTATACAGAGGGCAGGGGCTTCCCAGGAGCCTTTAATCCACTTCTTCCATGCGAGAGGCATCCTCATCACCCTCCAGTGGGGGGATCTCATCAGGAACAGCAGCACTGGGCTCTTCTGCAGTGACCTCATCTTCATCAATGCCTGAGAAAGAAAAACATGAGATCTAAGCCACAAAGCATTAAGTCTGTCCAAGGATTCAGTCAGTTCAACAATTTATCACGAGGTGCTTGCTCACAAGGCTGACTTGACTCACCCAGGCCTAGTTTAATCATGCGGTAGATGCGGTTGGAGTGGGTTTGGGGGTCCTCAAGTGAGAAGCCAGAGGAGAGCAGAGCAGTTTCAAACAGCAGCACCACCAGGTCTTTGACAGCTTTGTCGTTTTTGTCTGCCTCAGCCTTCTGCCGCAGAGTCTCCACAATGGGGTGGTCAGGGTTGATCTCTAGGTGTTTCTTGGCCATCATGTAGCCCATTGTCGAATTGTCTCGCAGTGCCTGAGCCTTCATGATCCGTTCCATGTTGGCTGTCCAGCCATAGGTGCTTGTCACAATGCAGCAGGGTGAAGACACAAGCCTATTGGAGATAGTCACCTGTGGACAATCAAGGGCAATGATAATTGTTGGCCATCATGGAACTGCTATGGAAAAAGTACCTTGGGGTTTTTTTCTGTCAAGAATAGCAGATGACTAACCCCCTACCCCTACATGCTGTAGAGGCTGAAGGTAGCTTGAGTACTGCAGAGATTCAAGGATAACCTGGGCAACAGTAAGGTCTTTTCTTGCATGCATACATTAGGTGGAATAACTGTTAAGAGTTAAACAGTATTAAATATCCCTGAATACTGCTAGTGCCCAGTCTATGCTGTAATAGCAGCAGACTAAATCCAAGGGAAGACTCACTTTTTCAACCTTCTTGTCCAAGATCTCCTTCATGAGCTTGCAGAGATTCTCAAACTTTGCCTTGCTCTCCTCCATTTTCTTCTTCTCTTCCTCATCCTCTGGTAGCTCCAGGCCCTCCTTGGTCACGGAGACCAGGCTCTTGCCATCGAACTCCTTGAGCTGCTGTACGCAGTACTCATCAATGGGCTCAGTCATGTATACCACCTCAAAGCCCCGTTTCCGCACACGCTCCACGAAGGCAGAGTTGGCCACCTGCTCTTTGCTCTCACCTATGGGATTAAACAGGACTCGATGGCCAAAAGGCCTTCACGCCTCCACTTCCCCTCCCCAATTTCCCAAGTCCACAAGACAGCTTTGATCAGAACCAAGCTCCAACATACCAGTGATATAGTAGATGGACTTCTGTGTCTCCTTCATGCGAGACACATACTCTGACAGGGAAGTCATCTCATCTCCAGACTGAGAGGTATGGTAACGAAGGAGCTCAGAGAGGCGGCGACGGTTAGTGGAATCCTCATGGATTCCAAGCTTTAAAGGGTAGGGCAACAGAAAGTTCAATTATGAGCTGGGAAAAACACCAGCCTAAATACAAAGTAATGGAGAGAGCACTTGTCCATCTTACCTTTAAATTCTTAGAGAACGCCTCATAAAATTTCTTGTAGTTCTCTTTGTCTTCAGCCAACTCAGAGAAGAGCTCAAGGCACTTCTTCACAATGTTCTTGCGGATGACTTTCAGGATCTTGCTCTGCTGGAGCATTTCTCGGGAGATGTTCAGAGGCAGGTCCTCGGAATCAACCACACCACGGATGAAGTCTACATTGAACCAGACAGAGCACAGGGAACAGCTGGATCAGAGCTAGTCCAAGGACTCTGGATCAGTATTCTCAGCTGTATTCTGAAGGTCTAATATAGGTTTGCCTGTACTGCACACATCTTAAACCCAGCAAATACTCACTGAGGTACTCAGGTATCAGCTCATCACAGCTGTCCATGATGAACACACGACGGACATACAATTTGATGTTGTTCTTCTTCTTCTTGTTCTCAAAGAGGTCAAAGGGAGCTCGCCGGGGAATGAAGAGCAATGCCCTGAATTCCAACTGCCCTTCTACAGAGAAGTGCTGAAATAAACCCAGTAGTACATTTTAGGACAGAACTGCTTCAAGCCCCAGTATTAAACTTTTGGCACTGGTGCCATATTCCTAACAGCCAACACCAAGTAAGCCCAGAATGCTAGTAGCAAGGAGCGCCCATGCCAATCAGATCTGAGTAGCTCCCAGTATACTTAGTCACGTGGTTCTGTGGCTCTCAGCTACCAACCAGTTAAGCAAGTTGTCCCTTACCACCTCCAGCATTCTATGCACCCCTCCTTACACAACATGTAAGGCTCCTCACCTTGACTGCCAAGTGGTCTTCCCAGTCATTGGTGAGGCTCTTGTAGAATTCACCATATTCCTCTTGAGTGATGTCATCAGGATTTCTGGTCCAGATGGGCTTCGTCTTATTCAGCTCTTCCTGGTCAATGTACTTCTCCTTGATCTTCTTTGTTTTCTTTTTCTTATCTTTGCTGCTGTCATCCTCCTCGTCAGATCCCACATCCTCAATCTTAGGCTTCTCCTCATCCTCTTTATCTTCCTCCTCCTTCTCCCCTTTCTCTTCCTCTGCCTCATCATCACTGATCTCCTTCTCCCGTTCCTTCTCCAGGTAGAGGGTGATGGGGTAGCCTATGAACTGTGAGTGTTTCTTCACCACCTCCTTGACCCTCCTCTCCTCTAAGTACTCAGTCTGGTCTTCTTTGAGGTGAAGGATCACTTTGGTACCCCGGCCAATGGGCTCACCTACAGAGAGTGAACCAGACATGAAAAACTGCAACTAAAATACTCAACAAACAGGTACACCTTTTTTTGTTCCTGGTTTCTCAAGTGATCTGTTTCTGCATAGCCCTGGCTTGCCTCAACTCACCCACCACCCGTGTGTGCCATGTCCCAAGTGTTGCCATTCACCCCTCAATAATGTACTTCTATAGAATACAATGACTATTAAGGCTGTTTCTTTCTGGCTTTCCCCCAGAGAATTCTACCAACCCAATGTAGACTGCCACCTCACCGTGGTCTGCACGGACGGTGAAGGATCCACCAGCAGAAGACTCCCAGGCATACTGCTCATCATCGTTGTGCTTCGTGATCACAACCACTTTCTCTGCCACCAGGTAGGCAGAGTAGAAGCCGACACCAAACTGCCCAATCATGGAGATGTCTGCACCAGCCTGCAAAGGATTGTAAGAGAGTGAGCAAAACTGTTCTTGTACAAGCACAACCGCTTGCTCAGCAAGTGTAGTAATCAGTTCAACTTCCAGAATTTAGGGGTCCTCTGACCTCCAGAAGTACTTATTAGAAAGACAGACCACACATCCTAGTCTGACAAGTTTTAAATTAGCAAGCCAGAAGCAGTAACAAATTGAGAATGGCATGGGTGGAAGGCCACACACGCACCTGGAGAGCCTCCATGAACGCCTTTGTACCAGACTTAGCAATGGTTCCCAAGTTATTTATGAGGTCAGCCTTGGTCATGCCAATGCCTGTGTCCACCAAAGTCAGCGTGCGTTCCTGAGGGTTGGGGATGATGTCAATCTTCAGCTCTTTCCCGCTATCCAACTTGGAAGGGTCAGTCAGGCTCTCATACCGAATCTTGTCCAGGGCCTGTAATGTACACGTACACAGCCACTTATTCCATTTATCCAAACAGTTTCTTCTCATCAACTGCTAATCATTCCCTGCTTCTCTCTTTCTCTCTTTCACACACACACACACTCTCTCTCTCTCTCTCTTCTGTGGCGTCTTAGAAATTCAATAGAACACTCACATCAGAAGCATTAGAGATCAACTCCCGGAGGAAAATCTCTTTGTTTGAGTAGAAAGTGTTGATGATGAGGGACATCAGCTGGGCAATTTCTGCCTGAAAGGCGAAGGTCTCCACCTCTTCCTCTCCATGGTGCACTTCCTCAGGCATCTAAGAATGAAAGTCTTATTAAAAATTCAGTTCAAACTTCTTTAATCTGGGTAGTACCCATTCCCAAGAGATTAGAACCGCCATTTGTTTAAAAAAAAAAAAAAGAAAGAAATAAGAGAAAGACCTTGAAGCTACAGTGGCAAGACAAATCAAGAACGGAAAAAAACCCAAAGGATGGCCCTTCAAACTAATGTCCAAATGTCAGACTTTTTGAACGGCATATTAAGAGTTCAGCTCCCTGACTCAGAACAGAACACCTGCCGATAGAGTAAAAATCCAGACTGAGTTAACTACAATAAGAACCCCAATTTCTTCTTCATTCTTCACTGGGGTGAGTATCAACTTTAACAGAAAGAGCAGCCTCCCGTAAACCGATTTGTACTCTTCCCCTCGGCAGGGCAAGAAAACCCGAGGCTATAGTTCTGGAAGGACTCAAAGGGCAATTAAATCAGGACAAAGAGGTAAAAAGCTCCACCATCAACGCTGAACTGTGCCGACTTGCATAGGCCCAAACACAAGTAAAATGGTGGCCCAGCCGTCCAGCGACCCGGACATGCGTCGGCAGGAGCCTCACGGGGAGGGGGCGCCACTGTAGCCCTCCCACCGCCCCAGCATCCGGGCACTGGGGCAGGGCGCCCGAGGCTTCCAGAACAATCTGAGCTCCCGGGAGGGGAGGAGTAAGGGAGGGACCTAAGAATCTCCCCGTACCTGCTCCCTCCCCGTTTCTCCTCCCCCTCCACGGGGAGGGCGGCAGAAAGATCTGGAAAGGGACAAACGCAGTGGGTTCAAGCGTCCCTGCCAACCCTTGTACCCCTCCTCAGAACCAAGCACGTTGGGAAACGCGTCCGGGGGAGGTGGCCAGGCCAACCTCGCCAGGTCTTGCTGAGTCATGCACATAGCAGCCCGCCACCGCGCGGACCCTATGGACCCTGCAGCCGCGCCCGGAAGTGGAGGGCAAACATGGCAGCGTCCCGGGTCGGCGGCTACCACGTGCGGCCGCCCACCACCTGGCCGGGCCGCACCCCCACCTCACGCTCTGGGGAATCCACCGGCCCCGGGGGAGCCTCGCCGTGCAAGCCCGCCGGGGTCCACCATGAGCCACTGGAGACATTCTAGGCACATTATCCCCACAGACCGCCCAGCCCAACAAGGAGCCTTTAGTTCAGATGAGATGTTGGCGGAGACCCCAGGAAGAAGACCCACGGAGCCGCCAAGTACAGGAGAGCGCGGCCTTACCTTGACGAGAAAGCCGAGTAGTAGTACAGAGCAGGGTGGGCCCGGACCACGTCCGACTCGCACGGCAAGCCTAGGCTGCGCGGGGGTGACTCAAGAGAGCTCCCAAACGCCCCCGACCGCCCTATATAAGGCGAAGCACAGCCCTAGCCCCGCCCTTGGATCCCTCCGCCTTAAAGGAGTGGCTGCCAGCCACGCACCTGCCACCGCCCGCCCACCTTGACGTCATGCTCGCAGACCGGGGAGGGGGCGGGGAGGAGCGGGACCCCGGGCCTGGGCTGCGAGTCAAGGCCAATTCAATAGCGTTTTGCACCCTCATTTCTGCATGAGTAGGACATGTAGCCCTCAAGATGGCCAGGGAGCATGCATATGCTATTAGGGGATGTATCTGCGGCGAATACCCCACGGACTCGCGCAGAAAACTCGATGTAGGAGCTCCCACCCTCAAGAGTCCAGTCCTCAAGGGACTTCTGAAAGAGAACGGAGGTGACCAATTCGGCTGCCATTTCCAGACCCGATCTTACTAGAATGTTCCCTACAAATCGCACATCGAGAGAAAAGGATGATAAGAAATTCATTGTCCAACTTTAAGGAGTCCCCGATCCCCACCCTCCCCGGTACAGCGAAGCGGCAGGCGGGGAGCAGCTTCTCCGAGGGGAGGGGCGTGGGCCTGGGCTAGCAGGGACTCTTTGGCGGCCTGTGGCGGAAGGAGCAGCAGTGGCGGTGCTGCGATTTCTTCCAGCAGTTTCTAGGCCTGTCTCGGCGGTCTCAACCCCTCCCCCCGAGGCTCCACCTCCCCTGCTGCGGCGGGGGCTGTGTCTTCATCGCCTTTCGGCTGGTTCTTTTTTTCTGCCACGATCTTAACCTGGGGAGATATTTTCCCCAAGTCTCTGTACCGTGGGCTACGTTTGTACGACTCGTGGCTCTGGAAGGCCCACATTACTGTGGAGGTGTGGAGCGCAGAGGGGGGAGGGATGGCTGACCTGGATCGGTCACAGGGCACGGGGGCTGTGGGGGTGAGTGACTGCGGACACCTTTCTGTGAACAGAGACGGGAAACCGAACGCTACTGGGTAGAACACTCCCCAACCCTCAGCCTCCCGGGTCGCCCACGTACAAGGCGCGCGGGGACATGTGCCTTCCCTTTGCGAGCACAAGCTGTTTCTCAAGCTGGTTTTGCTTTTCTAGCTAGCCCTCTTCCCTACTGCAGCTCTTTGAACCTAGAGAGGAGGAGGTCACGGTCTTTGCAGATTAACGAGAGCTCTAAGGTATCCGCATGAAGATGCTGGTCACAGGTTGGCCGGGTTCCAGGAGCCAGAACCAAGTTGCACCAGTGCTTTGGTTCTGGAGGTGGCCCGCCATGCCTTGCCTGTCCTTCAGCTGGCAATCTAGCCTTGCGGTTTTCCAAGGCTGCATCTGGAAGCTTGTTGAACTGATGAGCCCTCCTGGAGAGAATGGCCACTTTGTAAATGGTCCTCTGCTTTCTTAGCTCGCTCTGGCCCGGTGTCCCTGCACCACCGCCCACACCTTTGTTCCCGGTGCTTGCATGCAGCCTATCTAAAGTGAATTCATTGTTACACAGTAGTTGCTTTCTTCCTTGCCCCTCTGTCCACTCCATCTGGTATCATCCCATCCTGCACCCTCTGTATCCTCTCCTTAATTGTAGCGTGCGTGTGTGTGTGTGTGTGTGTGTGTGTGTGTGTGTGTGTGCGCGCGTGTGTCGTGTGTGTGTGTGTGTGCGTGTGTCTGTGTGTGTGTCTGCGTGTGTGTGTGTCTGTGTGTGTGTGTCTCCCATAAAGAAATCAATATATGAGGAGGTACTGAGTAGGATTGTCAGGAAGGCCCTAGGGTGTTGGATTGATTCATAATCTGAAACCAGGAACTCAACGCTGATCTCTGGGCTGGACATTTAGCTCCCGAGTAGAGTGTTTCCCTGACCCACAAACAGCCCTGACTGCCTCTCCTTGGCCCCTGAATGGTTGAAAGCTACTCTATACATTTCATGGACAGGAAAAGGAAGGGTTCCGTGAATAACCCTTCCTAAACCCAGGGTCCTTCCTGTTCTGAAAGTGGAGTGGGAGCCAAGTCTGAAGCAGGCCAAGAGCCTCTGTAAGAGTTTCCCTTTGGCTGCCTCCCAGCAATGACAGGACCAAGGCTCCTGGGACTGACTTTCTCAGATGAGAAACGTTTGCTGGGCTGAGCACCTGTAATTCCAGCACCAGGGAGGCAAGAGGAGTGCACAGTACAGGCTGAGGTGGGCTAAGACCCTGCTGCATCAGAGCGGAAAGATCGTTTGCATCAACCTAGAAATTCCTTTTAGCTTGGCGTGGTGGCACATATCTGTTCCAGTATTAGGGTGGTTGAGACAGGAGGATGCCTGTAATTCCAAGTACACAGTACCAGACCAGTGAAGGGTTATACTAGCAGACTCGTCTCAGAAATCAAGGGGGAGGAGGGTTGCTTAGGGAGCATGATGACTCCATAGGTAAAAAACATTTGTCCTTGTCCTCCACCTGACAGACTAAAACCTCAATTTGATGCCTGATCCCATGGTGAAAGGAAAAACCTGACTCCTGAAGTCATCCTCTGACTTCTTCATGCGCTTGTGCCCATACGTAATACACACACACACACACACACACACACACACACACACACACACACACACGATACATTCTCTTTGGGGGAGAGGTGTGATGGTTTGCATATGCTTTGTCCAGGGAGTGGCACTATTAGGAGGTGTGGCCTTGTTGGAGTAGGTGTGTCACTGTGGGTGTGGGCTTTAAGACCCTCACCCTATCTGCCTGTAAGTCAGTCTTCCACTAGCAGCCTTCAGATGAAGATGTAGAACTCTCAGCTGCTCCAGCCCTATGCCTGCCTGGGTGCTGCCATGCTCCCACCTTGATGATAATGGACTGAACCTCTGATCCTGTAAGGCAGCCCTAATTAAATGTTGTTCTTTGTAAGATTTGCCTTGGTCATGGTGTCTGTTCACAGCAGTAAAACCCTAAGACAGGGAGTTTCAAGACAGGGTGTCTCTGTGCAGCCCTGGCTGTTCTGGAACTTGCTTTGCAAACCATACTGACCTCGAACTCAGAGCTTCAACTGCCTCCTGAGTGCTGGGATCGAAGGCATGTTCCATCACTCCCCGGGTGTAAGAGCTCTTTTTATAAAAGGCCTTGGGTTTAGTTAGATGGTTCAGCATTTACTGCTCTCCCATAGGACCCAAGCTCCATTCCCATCCTCTATGCTGGACAGCTCACAACCACCTATAACTCCAGGTCCAGGAAATGCACACTCACAGAAAATTTAATAACCATTAATTTTTGTGGTGTTTCAAGACAGTTTCACTGTGTAGCCTTGGCTGTTCTGAAACTCATTCTGTAAGACCAGGCTAGTCTCCAACTCACGGAGATCCTCCTGCCTCTGCCTCCCAAGTGCTGGGATTATGAGTTTAAAGGAGTGTACCACCACTACCCAACTAACAAATTTTTAAAGAAGGGCTGGTAAGATGGTTCAGTGAGTAAATATGTTTGCAACACAAATGGGGGTGAGTCGTAGAGCCCACATAAGGAGCGAGCTGACTTCGCAAACTTCGTGGCTTTCAAGGTGCTACGGCACGCACGCACCTGCATCTCACACACACAACAATAAAATAATTTTTGAATTGTGTGTGCGTGTGTGTGTGTGTGTGTGTGTGTGTGTGTGTGTGTGTACTCAAACTGTGAGTGGGAGGGAGTGCTGAGAAACCAAAGGAGCTGGAGTCAGTGGCAATTATGAGCTATGAGTCTGGGTGATGGAAGTCAAACTCGGGTCCTCTCTCCACTGCTGAGCTGTTAATCTAGCTCCCTAAAATAAAAGGAAAAGAAAAATAGTGACCGCCTTAAATCCAGCACTTAGGAGGCAGAGGCAGGTGGATTGCTGTAAGTTTGAGGCCAGCTTGATCTACACACCAGTCAAGTATCCTAGAAAGACCCTGGGTTTCTCTGTGTAGCCCTAGCTGTCCTGGAACTTGCTCTGTAGGCCAGGCTGCCGCCACCGCCCGGCTTGTTTGTTTTTTAAAATAGTAATTTTGAAAAGGAGGGGAGAAGGGCTGGAGAGATAGCTCAGTAGTGGGATGCTTGTCTAGCATGTACCACTCAGTCTGCAGTCAGGGAGGCCTCTGCCTTGTATCCTGAAGCCCCGCCCTCCTTCCGTTGACTGACATTCCCAGGTCCCTGCGGTGAGCCTTAGTGAGACTGAAGGTACTAAGAGGTGCCTAGAACCCTCAGTCCACTTGGACCCTTAACAACCCAGGGATGAACCTGGGTGGCCCAAGGACAGAGACAGGCTTAGGACCTGTGGAGTCAGGGTAGTGTAGAAGCCAGGAGACTCCTAGTGACCTAGAAAGGAACAAGAAGAGGTTGGGTAAGGAAAGTAGCCCTGAAGCCAGCCGTGGCTGGGTTATAAAAGGCTGCAAGTGCCAGGCTGGGCTCTCAGCTGAGTGAGGAAGGCCCCTAGAGACAGCCTTAGCACCCCCCCCCAAGCCTGCAGGAGTCTGAGTTGCAGCAGCAGCTGCACCCACCATTGTTCCTAAGATACGGTTTATTCCTGATCAGGCAGCAGCTGTTGGAGACGGGCCAGCTAAAACAGCTATTAACAGGCCACTACTTGCCGCTGCCGGGCTCCGTGCTTGTTTTTCCACCACCTGTAGGCAAAGAATTATTTTTACAATTGTTAGTGAATTGGGGGAAAAAAAATCAGAACTATAAAATCAACTCCACTTCCCCTCCACTTTCCCTTCATTCTTCATTCTTTTTTTTTTTTTAACCAGTTTCCCAACATTGTCTAGAGTACCCTGTTTCCATGTCCAGAATGCTGGGACAAGCAAATGCCACCGTGCCTGAGTGAAAGATAGTATTTCTGATAAAGGAAAATTATATCGCTTTTGAATTTTAGCCTCTATAAAGTTTTGGATGTTTTTAAAAAACCGTTCTGTTTACCCATTTATTTTTAAATGTTCTGTGTTACGTGTTATGGGTACAGGTGTTTGCCAGGCTGTCTGTGAGGGCACAGCGCACAGTACCCTTGGGGTTAGGAGGAGGCAACGTTTCTCTAGAACCGGAGTTACAGACGGTTGTGAGCCACACCCAGGCTCTGGGAATCTTACCCCCATCTTCTGCAAGAGCAACAAGTGTTCTTAACAGCTGAGCCATCTCTCCAGCTCCCCGAGTGGGAAGATTTTAAAGCTGGAACGTAGCTTGGCTGGTAGAGCGTGTGTGGCTGGCACACATGCATGAAGACCTAGTTTGGATTCCCTGCACTGAACGCACCTGCCATGGTGGCTCATTCTCATCATTTTAGTGCTTGGGAGACAGAGAGGCTAGAAATCAAATTCCATGGTCTCGCACTACATAGAAGCTAGCATGGACTGTACAGGACCCTGTCTGTGTATGAAGGGCATCTCAGGCTGGAGAGATGATTCAGCAGTTAAGAGCTTGCTGGTACCGTGCTTAAGCCCCCAGCCCTCTTGAAAAATGTCTATTCATTTATCTCTGTGTGCGCATGTCTGCCTGCCTGTGTGTGTAGCTGTGCGAGGCTACTCAAATCTACACCTGCACAAAGGCAGCCGAATCTCTCAGAGCCGGAGTTACACGGGCGTGTGCAAGACACCCCAGCTGATTCCCTGGGAGCTGGGATCCAAAGTCTGGTCCTCATGGTTGTGCAACAACTGACCTTAATAGCCAAGCCATCTTCCCAGGGCCATCTTCAACGTTGGAGCATTCTCCTGGGAACCTGGCACCTGCCTTTAATCCCAAGACTTGGGAGGCAGAAGCAGGAGGATCTCTGTCGAGTTTGAAGCAAGTTTGGTCTGCATAGCAAGTTCCAAGCCAGCCAGATCTACGTCGTGAGATTCTGTTTACCTGCTCCTCCAAAATAGTTGGGACATTGATAAACATTAATCATATTTTAGGTTATAAATCAGTCCCATCCAGGCAGTGGTGGCGCGCACCTTTAATCCCAGCGCTTGTGAGGCAGAGGCATGTACCTCTCTGAGTTGGAGGCCAGCCTGGTCTACAGAGGACATTCCAGGACAGCCAGAGTTACACAGAAAAACCCTGTCTCAAAAAAAAAAAAAACATAAAGCAAAATAAATAAATAAAGTCTCATAAAGTCTCAAATGAATGAAACACTCAAATTTATCATTCCAGCACTCAAAATGCTGAGGCAGGAGACTGGAGTGGTGGAGATGGCTCAGCAGTTAAGGCTTCTTGCTGCTTGTGGTGGTTTGAATATGTTTGACCCACAGGTGTGGCACTATTAGGAGGTCTGGCCTTGTTGGAGGAAGTGTGTCACTGTGGTATTCAGCTTTGAAGCCACCAATGCCCAAGTTCTGCCCAGTGTAGATGACAGTCCCCTCCTTGCTGCCTTTGGATCAAGATGTAGAACTCTCCGCTCATCCAGCATCAAATGAGCCTGCACAATGCCATGCTTCCCACCACGATGGTAAAGGATTAAGCCTCTGAAACTGTGAGGCAGCCCAAATGAATTAAATGCTGTCCTTTGTAAGAGTTGCTTTGGTCGTGGTCTCTTCACAGCAATAGAAACCCTTAACTGAGACTCTGCTCTTCCACAGAATGTGGTTTCCAGTACCCACAGCGGGTGATTCCAGTGACTGATAGACCTGTGACTCTAATGTGACTCCAGTTCTAAAGAATTCATTGATGCCAGAAGATGGCATCACAACAACACCAGAGCTCTGGAGTGTCTAGCAGCCATCCAACATGGATGCTTCTGTCAGAGCAGCCAACAGTCTCGCCTGCTGTCCCAGCTCTCCAAAACCTTTTCTTTTCTTTTCTCTTTCTTTCTTTCCTTTTCTTTCTTTTTTCCTTTTTGTTCTTTGTTTTAATTTTATGTGCATTGCTGTATGTCTGTGTGAAGTCGTCAGATATCTGGAGCCTGAGTTACAGACAGTTGCAGGCCGCCTTATGCTGGAAATTGAACTCAGAACCTGCGGAAGAGCGGAAGAAGAGCAGCCAGTGCTCTAAACCTCTGAGCCATCTCTCCAGCCCTCTTTCTTTGCTTTTTTATTTCCTAACTTTAATATTTAGCACATTAAATTTTCCCAACCTGAGGGCTTACAGCTACACATTCTAGAAGAGTGTGTTTGATATATCCCCCAAGCTTCAGTGGATCACAGAGCACCTGCATTTCCTGGTCATCGTACTGCTTCCTGACTCCTAAGTGCTGATACTATGGGGGTCTGATACGAGGTCTGGCTTTTCTCTGCTGCAAAGTGGTTTATGTCACTAGGCAGCTCAGTGAAGGAAGTACTTGCTAAGCCTCAAAACCAGAATTCAATCCCAGAACTCACAGTACAAGGAGAAAATCACACCCCACAAAATTATCCTCTGACTTCCAAATGTACAGATATATATATATATTAATTATAAGTACACTGTAGCTGCCTTCAGACACACCAGAAGAGGGCATCAGATCTCATTACAGATGGTTGTGAGCCACCATGTGGTTGCTGGGAATTGAACTCAGGACCTTTGGAAGAGCAGTCAGTGCTCTAACCACTGAGCCATCTTTCCACCCTGGTGTTTCACATTTTCAATTTTTCTATTATCCTTGTTGCAGACATGATGAGATATGAATTTTATTAGCTCTTTTGTGTGTAGGGGGGAGGTTTTCTTATGTATATAGGTGGAGATGTTTCATTTGTTTTTGAGACGGAGTCTTTCCATGTAGTCTGAGATGTCCTGAAACTTGCTATGTATACCAAGCTGGCCTAAAACTCAGATCCACCCTCCTCTGCCTCCCGGATGCTAGGATCAAAGGTGCCACCACACCAAGCCTGCCTATGGATGTTTGGCCTCCACGTCTGTGTGCCATGTGTGCTCCAGGAAGGGCAACCAGTGATTCATCTCCCTAGCCCCATCATTGCTTTAAGGCAGGATCTCACTCTGTAGCCCAGGTTAGCCTGCAAAACACTGCATAGCCCAGGCTACCCCGAAACTCATGTTAATCCTCTACCCCAAATTCTGAGTGCTGGAAAAATAAATATGTGTTACTAAACCCAAACTTGATTGTGAATATTTGTAAATTTCCCAGATAAGCTTAAGAAAATAAATTATCAGGCTGGAGAGATGACTCAGCAGTTAAGAGCACTGACTGCTCTTCCAGAGGTCCTGAGTTCAATTCCCAGCAACCACACTGTGGCTCACAACCATCTGTAATGGGATCCGATGCCCTCTTCTGGTGTGTCTGAAGACAGCTACAGTGTACTCATATACATCAAATAAATAAATATTTTTAAAAAAGAAAATAAATTATCCAATCATTGGGTTAAGTTTCTTAAGTCAAGCTTGTTAAGCCTCTTAATAAAAATGGCAAACAGGAAGTTGGAGAGATAGCCCAGCAGTTCAGGCTACACACTGTTCTTGCAAAGGGCCCGACCTCTCGTTCCCAGCACCCACATCAGGGGCTCACAACTGTGTAACTCCAGCTCTGGGGATCTGACCGTTAGCATTACGTGCACATACTCAGACAGACACACACACATAATTGAGAACAAAATAGATACTATGGGGCTGGAGAGATGGCTCAGCGGTTAAGAGCACCGGCTGTTCTTCCAGAGGTCCTGAGTTCAATTCCTGGCACCACATTGGGGCACAGAAACGTTTGTAATTTCCAGCTCCAGGGGATTCTGAAGACCATCATCTGACCTCTGTGGGCACAGGTTAACACACAGATGTACTTACAGCAGCCAAAATACTAAATATAGTGTGCGTGCGTGCGTGCGTGCGTGCGTGCATGGCAGAGAGGCCAAGTACAGACACGAAATTCTGGGTTCTACTCAGCACTGCATAAACTGGCATGCTTGCCCAAGTCAGCAATCCCAGCACTGAGAAAGTGGAGGTGGAGGGATCAGACCTTCAAGGTCACCATCGGCTACAGAGTGAGCCAAGGACAACTTGGGCTACAGGAGACTATCTCAAAAAAGAAAAAAAAGGTGGTATGAAGAAAATGTCCAGAGGGGATGTCTGCTTAATCAGTGAAACACGAGGACCTTAGTTAGTCCCCCAGGACCCATACAAAAGTGTGGAGCATGCCGGGTGTAGGTGCGCATCTTTAATCCCAGCACTCAGGAGGCAGCGGCAGTCAGATCTCTGAGTTGGAGACCAGCGTGATCCACAGAACAAAGTTCCAGGACAGCCAGAGCTATATAGAGAAATCCTGACTCAAAAAGGGAAACCAGCCTATTGAGACTAATAGTTCATAACCCCAGCACTTTTCCTGAGGATGCTACCCTAGGCTGTCCTTTAACCTCTACGAGCATGCCCACATAACCTCCCCATGCACACATGAATGCATACATGTGTGCACATATACCATTAAAAAAGAAAAAACATATCAATTACAAATTAGAAACTAAAAAAAAAGAGAGAAGCTAAACATTACTTCTTTTTTCTTTTTTTTTCTTTTTCAACATCCCCCTAACCCCTCCCCCTCCCCTTCTCTATAGGTGTTCCTCCCCATCCTACCTCCATTACCGCCCTCCCCAACAATCACGTTCACTGGGGTTCAGTCTTGCAGGACCAAGGGCTTTCCCTTCACTGGTGCTCTTACTAGGCTATTCATTGCTACCTATGAGGTTGGAGCCCAGGGTCAGTCCATGTATAGTCTTTGGGTAGTGGCTTAGTCCCTGGAAGCTCTGGTTGCTTGGCATTGTTGTTCATATGGGGTCTCGAGCCCCTTCAGCTCTTCTAGTCCTTTCTCTGATTCCTTCAACAGGGGTTCCATTCTCAGTTCAGTGGTTTAATGATGGCATTCGCCTATGCATTTGCCATATTCTGGCTGTGTCTCTTAGGAGGGATCTACATCTGGTTCCTGTCGGCCTGCACTTCTTTGCTTCATCCATCTTATCTAGTTTGGTGGCTGTATATGTATGGGCCACATGTGGGGCAGGCTCTGAATGGGTGTTCCTTCTGCCTCTGTTCTAAACTTGGCCTCCCTATTCCCTCCCAAGGGTATTCTTGTTCCCCTTTTAAAGAAGGAGTGAAGCATTCACATTTTGGTCATCCTTCTTGAGTTTCATGTGTTCTGTGCATCTAGGGTAATTCGAGCATTTGGGCTAATATCCACTTATCAATGAGTGCATACCATGTGTGTTTTTCTGTGATTGGATTACCTCACTCAGGATGATATTTTCCAGTTCCATCCATTTGCCTATGAATTTCATAAGTCATTGTTTTCGATAGCTGAGTAATATTCCACTGTGTAGATGTACCACATTTTCTGTATCGATTCCTCTGTTGAAGAGCATCTGGGTTCTTTCCAGCTTCTGGCTATTATAAATAAGGCTGCAGGGGTTGGGGATTTAGCTCAGTGGTAGAGCGCTTGCTTAGTAAACACAAGGCCCCTGGTTGGGTCCCCAGCTCAAAAAAAAAAAAAAAAAAAAAAAAAAAAAAAAGAAAAAGAAAAAAAAAAAAATAAATAAAGGGATGAACATAGTGAGCACGTGTCTTTGTTATATGTTGGGGCATCTTTTGGGTATATGCCAAAGAGAGGTATAGCTGGGTCCTCAGGCAGTTCAATGTCCAATTTTCTGAGGAACCTCCAGACTGATTTCCAGAATGGTTGTACCAGCTGCAATCCCACCAACAATGGAGGAGTGTTCCTCTTTCTCCACATCCTCGCCAGCATTTGCTGTCACCCCAGTTTTTGATCTTAGCCATTCTCACTGATGTGAGGTGAAATCTCAGGGTTGTTTTGATTTGCATTTCCTCTATGACTAAAGATATTGAACATTTCTTTAGGTGTTTCTCAGCCATTCGGCATTCCTCAGCTGTGAATTCTTTGTTTAGCTCTGAACCCCATTTTTTTTTCTTTTTTTCGGAGCTGGGGACTGAACCCAGGGCCTTGCGCTTGCTAGGCAAGCGCTCTACCACTGAGCTAAATCCCCAACCCCTGAACCCCATTTTTAATAGGGTTATTTGTCTCCTGAAGTCTAACTTCTTGAGTTCTTTGTATATTTTGGATATAAGCCCTCTATCAGTTGTAGGATTGGTAAAGATCTTTTCCCAATCTGTTGGTTGCCGTTTGTCCTAACAACAGTGTCCTTTGCCTTTGCTTTGCAGTTTTTTTTTTTTGTTTTTTTTTTTTTTTTTTTTTTTGAGCTGGGGATCAACCAGGGCCTTGCGCCCTAGACAAGCCGCTCTATAGCTAAATCCCCAACCCCAGCTTTGCAGTTTTATGAGATCCCATTTGTTGATTCTTGATCTTAGAGCATAAGCCATTGGTGTTTTGTTCAGGAAATTTTTTCCAGTGTCCATGTGTTCAAGATTCTTCCCCACTTTTGCTTCTATTAGTTTGAGTGTATCTGGTTTGATGTGGAGGTCCTTGATCCACTTGGACTTAAGCTTTGTACAGGGTGATAATTATATATACATGAGTAGCTGTATGTACAAGCTGCAGGCCAGAAGAGGGCACCAGATCCCATTACAGAGGGTTATGAGCCACCGTGTGGTTGCGGGGAAATTGAACTCAGGACCTCAGGAAGAGCATCATCCAGATGCTGGGCCATCTCTCCAGCCCCTGAAGCTAGGCATTGCTAAAGCAGAACCAGGTGTTTAAAAGATGCTCAGAACCAGATGTTTCAGGTTGGCCAGTTGGAGGCAGTGATTTTTCAGGACTGGTAATAAACTAAGTTTGGCAAGGAAAGTACTACAATGGCATTGTGAGGAGTGGGAATGGAAGCCTCTACCAAGCAGTGGGAACCCCCCTCGGACCGTGTCTCTGACAGCTGGTGGCAAACTGGTGTCACCAAGTTTTCTGTTATGTTAAAGTATTTTTAACATAATATTTAACATCAATATTACTGGCAAGATCAAGAGAACTAACGACACATTTAGGAGACTTGTTAAAACCAGTGACTGGGGCTGGAGAGATGGCTCAGTGGTTAAGGGCACTGAATGTTCTTCTAGAGGTCCTGAGTTCAATTCCCAGCAACCACATGGTGGCTCACAACCATCTGTAATAGGATCTGATGCCCTCTTCTGGTGTGTCTGAAGACAGCTACCATGTACTCATATACATAAAGTAAATAAATCTTAGAATCAGTGACTGTAAATCCAGGTATAGTGGCAGGTAAATCTCTGTGAGGCCAGCCTGTTGTACATAAGGACAGCTAGGATTACATAGTAAGACCTTGTCTCAAATAAACAAAACCAGTCACTATGCAATCTTAGAACCAATGAGCGGAGGCAAAGCCTGCCTGACCCTCAAAGAAAACCTGGGCTTCCTGAAACACTGTCTCAGCTAGAGACCGAGAGAAGGAACGAGAAAGCAAGCTCAGGCAAGGAGAAACCAGAGGCAGGAAGGGAAGGAAAGGAGGAGACATAAGCAGTGAATGCATAAAACCCAGCTTGGAGCTTTCACGGGGGAGTCAAGGCTAGAGGCAGGGAGGCCAACCAGCAGGAGAGGAGAGAATGAGCCCTTTTGAGGACAGAGTGGAGAGGCTGAAAACTGGGTGTGGTGTGTGCTTGCAGTCCTGGCCCTCAGGAATTGGGGGCTGAGGGTCACAGTTGCAGACCTGGGCTATTAGTGAGTTGGAAGTCAGTCGAAGTTATAATTGTGGGGGCTGGAGAGATGGCTCAGTGGTTAAGAGCCCCGACTGCTCTTCCAGAGGTCCTGAGTTCAATTCCCAGCAACCACATGGTGGCTCACAACCATCTGTAAAGAGATCTGATGCCCTCTTCTGGTGTATCTGAAGACAGCTACAGTGTAGTTATATATAATAAATGAATAAATCTTAAAAAAAAAAAAAGTTATAATTGTGAGGTGACACCCTAAATGACAGTAGTGACTTCAAAGCTAGAGAAACCTTCATAGTGAAACCTTGTGGGGTGAGGGACTGGGTATTCCTAGTTTGGAGGGAGGCAGGTACCTCTTCTAGGCTCAGAGATTAAGAGCACTGTCTGCTCTTCATAGGTCCTGAGTTCAATTCCCAGCAACCACATGGTGGCTCACAACCATCTGTAATGGGATCTGATGCCCTCTGCTGGCCTCGAGGCTTACATGCAGGCAGAACATTGTATGCATAATAAGCAAATCTTAAAAACAACAAATCAAAAACAGCTGTCCAGCAGGCAGAGGGATATATGGGAGAGACCCAGACCGGACTTGAATGGAAGACCCAAGCTGATAGCTAAAGTTATGGGCAAGAAAAGAATGGCTAAGGGTGATATGTTACAAAAGGGACGGGATTTGTGACCTACCCTATTCTCAAAATATAAATAGGACCTCATTAGTGTGCCGTATTAGCTCATTCACACATCTTTTACCACACATCCTCTCAGACTTGACCTCCTCCAGTGCTCACAGCCCCTTCAGGTAACAAGTAGCCTGAATGGAATTTATTCTGGAGCTGACTGGTCAGGGGAGGTGCGGGCTGGCACCATCCACACAACCTGTCTAAGGTTATGCCTGCCTCCTGCCTGCCCCAGGCACAGGCGACTTCCTCTCAGCACACAGGTCTCAGCTGACTGGATTTCCGAGCCATTTGCTGAGCTCTGTGCCTGTGTCCTCAGCTATGGGGCTGGGTGGCAGAGATAGACATCAAGGACTCAAGCTTCCACTCCGTATGCTGAGAGTTCCTAGTGCCAGGCCTGGGATCCCCGCTGTGGATGGATGGGCAGATCAGCAGCACCTTGTGTCTTTTCCTGCGAACTTCCTGCCTCATGGGCTTGGGGGGATTAAAAAAAATCCCTCTAGTTCCTTGTAGTTTACAGATAGAATCTGTTTTGTTTTTTTTTTTTGGTTCTTTTTTTTTTTTTTTCGGAGCTGGGGACCGAACCCAGGGCCTTGCGCTTCCTAGGTAAGCGCTCTACCGCTGAGCTAAATCCCCAGCCCCTGTTTTTGTTTTTGAGACAGGGTTTCACTTTGCAGCCTTCCTTGACTGTCCCCGAACTCACGCTCTCAGACCAGGCTTGCCTCAAACTCACAGAGATCCCTCCCTGCTTCTGCCTCTCGAGTCCTGGGAAAAAAGGCGTGCGCCACCATGCCTGGCTACAGAATCCTCTTTCAGCCTTTAACCTTCCTGGTTTAGTTTTCCAGAGTAAACCAGGCATGGCGAGAAGTCCCAGTCGGCTGCTACTGGGAGAGCTTCGAGACAGTGTACCGACGAGTTAGGCCAGGGGATGCGAGCATTGCTGTCGTTCAGGATCTCAGTAGCTCTCCGCCTGTTACCATCCCAGCTTACACACGGTGACCTGGGTACGAGGTGCAGTGGAGCAGTCCCACGGTCTGACTTCCCCACAAGCAAGTGGAGGTGGTGATCCCATGGGGGCGGGGCCTGGGAAAACGTGACATCACGGACTTCGCTCAGCTCCAGCAGCCTCTGTGGCAAACCTAGCGTGCAGCCCCTGCATCCTGTCCCCAAGGCCTTGTGATTCCTGACTGAAGGCAAGAAGCCAAGTAGTAAGTAATACACATTGGAAATGGTAAGTAAGCAAGTATAGTTTGGTTCTCAAGTTTCCAGAGCCTAGAGGTGTGGGGGAGGGGAGCGAGTAGCTCAGGTAGGCCGCCCCAGGATGCATGGACTCATCCTGGCTACCAGGGGACCTTGCAGCATTCAAACTCTTCTCTTCTCAACTCAGGACACATGGCCTTAATTCCCTTAGCAGGCCTTTCCTGATGTCATTTCCTCTGAGGAACCAGAGCCACCGAGAATGGGTGAGTGGCCCAGGCTTCTTCAGGTTTGAACAGCTGGGATCTGAATTCAAGCCAAATGGCCCCACCTCTGTCTGCAAAGGCCAAGAAAGAGGTTGCTGCTGTCTTGGGCCTTGCTGATCCACACTGAGCACTTCCCCGCAGGTACTCAGGACTACCAGAGGGTTAAAGAGCCTAATGGACACACCTTGAAAATAAACACAGTAAGTGTGGGCTGCAAGGCTGTTAGAACCAGACTAGAACACAGAATCACGGATGGGTTAAGGACACTAGGACTTGGCCATTTCTACCCTAGGAACTTGATGATCCCCAGGGGCCTGCACAGACTGCCAGCCAGGCTGTGACATCAGGTCTTCTGGCCAACCTCCTGCGGTCGTTCTTTCCTGTTTGTCTGTGCTCGCCAGACAGCACAGCTCTCTGCTCACGTCCATTCTGAGTTGCTAGCAACTTAAGAACAATAGTTTTGGTGAGAGTCGAGGTTCCCCTTACTCTCCACTTCCTTTTTATCCACGTCTTCACAACTCCTCCTTTCCATACCTAAATCAGTTTTTAAGACAAAGGTAGAATTTACCAGTCTTCTCATGTAAACACCAAAAAAAAAGTAAACATCCCTGCAGTCACCGGCCTGCTCAATCGCAGTGATGGATTATGACCACGAGGTGGCGCTCTGCAGTCATTACCACCTTGACCCACACAGTAAAGGGACTGGTACATCAGCGGCAGCCTTCCAGAAGCTGAACAGACTGCCTTGAACAGAAATGTCAGGAAGTGACGTGCAGCATGGTGGCAGGAAGAATACCTGGCCGTCCCTTGCTCAATCCTCCCTTCCTCCCAGGAAGTGGAAGTGACCAGCAGTGGCTCCTGACGCTCTTGACCCTCAAGGTCGCGTGTTGCCTGCAGAGCCTGCTTGTGGTCAGAAGCCATCAGTGTTTTTACACAGGGACAAGACTGCATTGGAAGACTCTGGGGCGGGGGAAGCAGAGAGATGTCTCATTGGTTAAGAGCACTGGTTCCTCCTCCAGAGAACCTGGGTTCAATTCCCAGGACCCACATAGAAGCTCACAACCATCTGCAGCTAGACATATATGCAAGCAAAACACCAATGTACATAAAATAATTTTTAAGAAAGACTTTGGGGGGAAACAATCATATTCCAGCCATTTTCTTCAACACTGGTGGCAGGATCAACGCCCCCCTCGGACACCCGTTCCGGTCAGCGCTGGTGTTGAGATCCCATTAACATCCAAAGACATGAGTGCCGCCACATATCTGGGTGTCCATGCTCATGCATATCTTCTGCGAACCCCTAGGAGCCAGGGACAGCACTTTCAACTCAAAGAACGTGTGACAGGAGCTAAGTCACGCTACAAACGCCCTAGGGTGCCGAAGGGGAAGAGAACTGCACAAGCCGAGGGTGGCTGGCCGAACATCAGGACACTTTGGGGAAGTAGGTGCATGTCCCCAGGAGAGACGCCCGTTGTAATGCTGTACAAAAGTTTCCTTGTGATGGTGCCATAGCCCTCGGGAGGCTAGCCATAGTAACAGGCCAGCTAGGATGCAGAGCCATGAGGCTGAATCTGGAAGACTCTTCTGAAAAGACAGGACCTCCTCTTCCAGTAAAAACAAGAAAATAGTTACAGGCCGGGCAATGGTGGCACCTGGCTTATCTCCCAGAGCTCAGGCGGCAGAGGCAGGAGAATCTCTACAGAGCAAGTTCCAAGACAGTCAGGGCTATAGAGAAAAACTGTCTCAAAAAAGTTGGAGGCAGAGGGGCTGGAGAGGTGAGAGCACTGACTGCTCTCCCAGAGGTCCTGAGTTCAGCTCCCAGCAACCACATGGTGGCTCACAACCATCTGTAATGGGATCTGATGCCCTCTTCTGGTGTGTCTGAGGACAGTGACAGTGTCTTTAAAAGACGAGTAATTACACTCCCGCTAGTTTCTTGTGGCCACACGTGGGGTGGGTTAGAGGAAACTCAGAAGCTAGCCTGTAGGTAGGAGGTTAAAGAGTTTGGGAAGAAACTTGGGTTCCCGGGAGGCTACTAGTGCGGAAGGAGAAAGCTGCTAAGCCTCTCGGAGTTTCAGTACAAGGAGGAAGTCAGTCAGGGGAGCTAAGGGCAAGCAGGAGAGACTTGTTTCTACTTTTTAGCTTGCCTCATAACTAAGGAGCAGGGCAGTTTTTTTTTTTTTTTTTTTGGTTTTTTTCGGAGCTGGGGACCTGAACCAGGGCCTTGCGCTTCCTGGGGTGGCGCTCTCTGCTGAGCTAAATCCCCAGCCCAGGAAGGCCACTTCTAACAGCTCAGATATATGCTGGGGTTTTTTGTTGGTTTGGTTTGCTGGTTTGAAACATGGTTTCTCTGTATTGCCCTGGCTGTCCTGGGACTTGTAGACTCCGTAGACCGCCGAAACAGCCTTGAACTCACAGATCTGCAGGCCTCTGACTCCAGGGTGCTGGGATTAAAGGTGAGCGCCACCAATGCTCAGGCACGTATGCAGCTTGACAAACCAGCCAAGGACATCAATGCTAGCACAGTACAACCATACATTTAACCTTGAACCCACCAAAAAGCTTGGCCTTCGGAAGAACGGAGAACTAGCAGCTGGAGGCTGGAGGGAGGGGTGACTGCTCTTCCAGGAGACCTGGGTTCAATTCCCAGCACTCACATGGAAGCCCACAACTGTCTTTAACTCCAGCTCCAGAGGATCGGATGCTCTCACACGGACATACATGTAAGCAAAAACACCAATGCACATAACTTTTTTTTTTTTTTTTAAAGGAAAAGAAGGGCTGGAGATGGCTTAGTGGTTAAGAGTACCTAACTTCTCTTCCAGAGGTCCTGAGTTCAATTCCCAGCAACCACATGGTGGCTCACAACCATCTGTAAAGAGATCCGATGCCCTCTTCTGGAGTGTCTGAAGACAGCTACAGTGTACTTATATATAATAAATGAATAAATCTTTAAAAAAAAAAAAAAAAAAAAAAAAAAAATTTAAAACAACCCAGGCCATTGGTGGTACACACCTTTAACTCCAGCTCTCAGGAAGCAGAGGCAGATGGATCTCTGTGTTTAAGGCCAGCCTGGTCTACAGAGTTCCAGAACAGCCAAGGTTAGAGAGAAATCCTGTCTCAACAAAAAAGAAAAAACAAAACAACCACTACTACCCATGGAGGTCTGAAGCCTTTGAATCAGTTCATTCCTTTGGGGTGGGTCTAAGGACTCTTTCACAGGGGTCACCCAAGACCATCGGAAAACAGTTATTTATAGAACGATTCCTAACAGCAGCAAAATCACAGTTATGAAAGAGCAACAAAGATAATTTTATGGTTGGTGCTCACCGCACGAGGAACTGTATTAAAGGGCTGAAGCATAGGAAGTCAGAACCACTGGTTTAAATGACATTTCTGTGAAAAAGGAAGTTCCAACAGTAAGGCCAACTCCGTAGCCATCAGCTGGTAAAGGACCAAAGAGCAAGTGGCCTTGGGGGAGGGGAGGGGAGCAAAGCTTCTGCCTTCCTGGGAAAAGTCGGGATGCCTCCCAGGGCTGGGGAGTGAGAGTTTCTTCTCCACTCAGTCAATCCTGAGCTGGAGCACCAGCGGTAACATCCCCTCCGCTGAGAGAGTCTCACATCCCATACCAACCCACCTTTCCTCAGACCGCAGTATGACTGGAGAAGGGGAAGGTCCAACACCAACCTGAGGACACACAGGCCTGTTGTTCTCCAGGAAGTCTGGCAGCCTGGGCTTTGGTGTCAGGGCCTGGAGCCAAGGTAAGGGAGAACCCAGGCCTCAGCCTTTTCCTGCCCAGAGATGAGGGAGTATGGCCAGGAGCTGGGGGTGGTGCTGGCCAGCTTGGCAGAGTTCATTCCAGGGGCTGAGGACAGCGCTGGTGGGGGAGGGGAAGGTAGTGGTGAAGACAAAGCTGCCACCATTTCTAGGCCTTTGAAATGAGAAAGAGGGGCTGAGGCACAGCTCAGCTAGCAGAGCATTGGCCTAGCTAGCGTGCACAAAGCCCTGGACTTGATCCCTAGATCTAGGACATGGTGGCACACAGCGTCAGCACGAGCATATAAGAGACAAAGGCAGGAGGAGCTGCCTGAGGCCACCTTCAGGGACTTATGGAATGTGAAGATAACTTGGGCTACATCCTGTCTCCAAAAAATTAGTCTTTCTAAATCTGGGCCACAGTCTGGGTGGGGTGTCTTGGCTCCAGACCTCTCCCTTCCTTGTGGCTCCAGCAGGGGGCGCTGCAGCCCCTGAGACCGAAAGACTCCATCCTCCCCTTATACGGACGCACCAGCCTTAGGTCATGCAGAAACCTAGACTCACGCTGCCAGCCTTCTCAACTCCCCAAAGGGTTAAACCTTGGAAAGATGCACAGAGCTATGGAGGAAAAAAATGTTTATTTAATCAGATGGCCTCTGAAGGCACCTGGTTTCTGTCAGTATAAAAAAGGCAGTAAAATGACAAGGATCGGGGACCTGGAACAGGCACAGAAGAAAGAAGGGCAAGGGACATCAGATCATGATACACAGTCAGCCATCCGTCTCCACCCCATCCTTGTGGAGCCTCTTGTGCTTGGCTTAGGCAGGGATCAGTCAGAGCTGTCTGTCAGAGACCGTTGTCTCCCTCCCACTCTGACCCCCAATCCCAAGTCCATCCTCAGAGACCCCCTCCTTTGTTCCTGGACATCTGGGCCCAGCCCCCAGTCTGGAGGAAAGCAGAGGAGCAGCCCTCTGGACCCCTGCTCGCCCCTAACAGCGAAGGAAGTGAGCAGGAAGCAGGCAGTGTAGTTCCTCTGTCCACACAGGGTCGCTCACACAAGTGCCCTTAACAAGAAGGACAGCACAGCTCCCAGAGCCAGGCCCAGACACAGAAAGAAGGACATGATGTTTCCGGCAGTCTCTGCCTCAGCCGGTTTGACTTTCCTAAAAGAAAAGGCAAGGTAATCTTAGGTAAGCCAAGCCCAGCCCTGCCCCTGAGTGCCTTCCTAAACTCCCACTCCCAGCCCACTTCCTGGGAAAATGTGTCTCGGGACCATCCTCCAGCCTCAATCCCCTCCCACACAGTTCAGCAAGAGCACATTTGCAAGCCCTCGCCTCCACTGCCCCTCACAAGCCCCAGCTCCCAGGGCTAGCAGTTGGGATGGGAGGGACTCTCCTACTGCCACCTCCCCCTAAGCCCTGCCTTATGGCCCCACATTCCCTCCCGCGTGGCCCCACTCACTTGGGCCCGAAGCACATGCAGAGGCTGGCGAGGTAGCCATTGGAGAAGGCAAAGGCGGCCATGAAGGTGATGAACCAGACGTCATGCTTAAAGAGGGAGGGCAGGTAGTGGTGCTGCTTCACATTGCAGAGCATCAGCAGGGGGATAAACACAACCCTGCAGGCGACCAGGACCGGCAACCAGCGGCTGTCCTGACCAGGCTGCAATGACCAGCAAAGCTTCAGCGAGTGTCCGTCCTCATGGCGCACTTGGGCCTAGGGACTCGGATAAAACCTCTAGGCCTGGATACCTTTGGAGGGTGCTGATTGCTAGGGGCACAGTGCTGCCTCTGGGATATCAGATTTTTCTTCTTTGTAAGACAAGTTTTCATGTCTCCTAGGGAGGGCCTCAAACTCACTACGCAGCCAAGAATGACCTTGATCTTCCAGTCCTCTGGTTTCTAACTCCCAAGTGCTGGGATTTCAGTGTGGACTGCTGTACTTGTGAAGTGCCCTGGGTTAAACTTGGGGCTTCGTGGGGCATCGTATTAACTGGGCAGCAGTGCCAAGCCCCAAATGCTGGAACGTATCTTTCAATCCAGGTAGGGGACATACAGACACACACCTCTGCCAGGCTACGCACTGAAGAACTGTACGCATGGGCTAGAGATATGGCTCGATAGAGGGAGTACTGCTCTTGTACAAGAGCCAAGGTTAGTTTCCAGTATTCATAATCTACCACAACTCCAGCTTTGGGGAGATCTGCTGCCCTCTTCTGGCCTCTGTGGGCACCTGCACCCACTTGCACACACCCACATCCACACCCACACCCCCCACACACACACACACGATTTTAAAATCTTAGCTGTATCATGGTGGCACAGGCACTTGGGAGGCCCTGACAAGCCAAAGTCTAAAAGCAAGGAAAACCAGATTCAGACCTACATAAGGAGACACAAAAAAGAGAGAGAGAGAGAGAGGGGCTGGGAGATGGCTCAGTGATTAAGAGCGCACTGACTGCTCTTCTGGAGGTCCTGAGTTCGATTCCCAGCAACCACACGGTGGCTCGCAACCATCTGTAATGGGATCTGATGCCCTCTTCTGGTGTGTCTGAAGACAGCGACAGGGTACTCATACATTAAATAAATAAATCTTTAAGAAAGAAAAGAAAGAAAAAAAGGAAGAAAAAAAAAAACAGCTGAGCAGTGGCGGCACATGCCTTTAATCCCAGCACCCAGGAGCCAGAGGCAGGGAGATCTCTGTGAGTTCAAGGCCAGCTTGGTCTACAAAGTAAATTCCCAGATAGCAATACAGAGAAACCCTGCCTTGATGGATAAGCAAACAAAATGAACTTATACACATAGTTACACATAAGTTACATACATACGTTACATGTAGATTTGAAAAGGATAGCTCTCTTTACACGGCATTTTCCCCTTCTTTCAGGTTTTGTTTTTGTTTTTTTTTTTTTTTAATGAGTACACTGGGGCTGGAGAGATGGCTCAGCAGTCAAGAGCACTGACTGCTCTTCCAGAGGTCCTGAGTTCAATTCCCAGCAACCACATGGTGGCTCACAACCATCCATAATGGGATCCGATTTCCCCTTCAGGTGTGTCTGAAGACAGCAACAGTGTACTTACATACATGGAATAAATAAATAAAATAAATCTTAAATGAGTACACTATAGCTGTCTTCAGACACACCAGAAGAGGGCATTGGATTCCATTACAGATGGTCGTGAGGCACCATGTGGTTGCTGGGAATTGAACTCAGGACCTCTGGAGGAGCAGTCAGTGTTCCTCACCTCTGAGCCATCTCTCCAGCCCCCTGCCCCTTAATTTATTTTCCCTTCTTGCAGTTTTACAGATGGGAGCCAGGGGTCATGTGTGCTAGGTGAGCCCTCTATCATAGGGCCACACTCCAGCCCCACCACACTTTCTTGGGGTCTCTCTTGGCCTCAGTAGGGTACTTGAATCCCACAGGTCCCATGGCCCACCCTCTACTCACCCACATGCAAATAGCTGTGAGGCTCCGGCCTAGCCAGTCAAAGACATTGAAATTCAGGAAGCAGGCCACAGGGATGAAGTAGCAGTTTCCTACAAGAGAGATTTAGACTTAGCGCCTGGCCCTCTCTGGGCCTCCGCCTCCCCACTCTGCATCAGAGAGCTGTTTCCAGCCAATGGCAGGGTGTGGAGTATGCCCGTGTAGATCCAGCTGGGGAGAAGGGTCCCCAGGTTGCCCATACTCCACCCTCAATTCTGCTTTAGACACTGGCTGAATCCACCCTGGGCGGGAAGAGGTAGGGGAAGACACATGACAACTTACTCCAGGGACTTGTGCCTGCGATGCTGGATTCCACCTCAGCAGTCACAGCAGGGAACAACCCAATGGTGACTGTGAAGATGAAGCAGACAGACAGAGCCAGGACCCAGATCTGGAGAGAGAAGAGAGAGTCATCCAAGGCCCTGGGCTGTCATGGCAGCTGTGTACAACAGACCAGAGAGCCAGACATTGGTGGCAGACCCCCTACTACAAAGTAAGTTCCAGGACAACCAGGGCTACATCAAAACCCTGTTCTAAAAATAAATAAATAAAAAGCTCTCATGCACTCGCACGCGCGCGCGTGCGCACACACACACACATACACACACACACACACACACACACCATTCAAAGGAAGGAAAAAACAGGAGAAAGCCCAGCCTTAGGTCAGAAAGGGAAGTGGTGTAAGGGTAGACACAGCAAAAGGAGAAAAGGGGCATGGAAGGGTAGGCAGGACACCCCAGACCCACGTACACTCTTCAGTATGGCTTTGATGGATTGGTTTCTGTTGGCAGGTAGAGAGTTGGGGCCTGGCACCCCAGATTCCTCTCTTCCTCCTCTTGGCTCCTCTCCTATTGGGTAAGAGGTTGTAAAAGGTTGAGGAGGTCAGAGCAACTGGTAGAATGATCTGGAAGTGAACACCTCCCTTAATTATACCCTAGTACCCCATAGACCTAAATGCCCTTGGCTCAAGCCCCTGGGGGCTACCCTTCTCCCCAGGAGGCTCCTGTAATTCTCTGTTCCCTCTGAAACCGCTAACCTCTGTCCAAATGTCTGAGATACTCAGGGAAATCCAAGTTTTCCTTCTTTCCTCATCAAGATTTTATGAAGGTCAGGCTGGCCTTGAACTCACTGTATAGCCAAGGATGACCTTGAATCCCATCCTCCTGCCTCTCCTTCCCAAATACTAAGGTTACATGTGCATCACCTTGCCCAGTGTAGGAATCAAACTCAGGGCTCTGTGCAAACACTCCTACCAAGTGAGTAACACTCCAAAACACACCCCACACACACTGGGCCCCCCCACCCCCGTCTCTTCCCCAGCTCATCCCGATTTTATCCTCACCCTACCTGTGGTCACTGTGCCCTCCTTTGGCTCATGGCTGCCAGTTAAGACAACACGCCCACAACATCCCCCTCTGGTCCTACCACCCTCCCAGACTTCCTTTAGTAATTAAGACCTTCACTGATGAGATCCAACTTGGTCTCCTGCTCTGCAGGCACCGCAAGGTTGAGCTGCAGGTAATGTCGGTAGAATTCCTGTCCAGCAAGGGAGATGGGAGTCAGGAGCAGCTCCAGACCCTGACTTGCTATATTTCAGTTTTAAGACACCCTTGCTTTGAACCCCGAGGCCTCCCCAGCTCCCCATCTGCTCACCATCCAAGGCAGGGCCAGGTAACACAGTATGGCCAAAATGACAACTGCACAGGCTGTGATGAAGTAGCCAAAAGCACTTTCTGACAGCTTAGAGCCACCTGGCGCAGACAGTGGACAAGCTCAGATACATGCCACCCTCCAAGTCACCCTACCTCGCCTCCCCACAACCAGCAAGCAGGGCAGTGTGCACAGTAGGACTCACTGGCGATGGCACAGATCATGGCAACAGAGGTGAAGAAGCCAGCCAGGCCCTGGCCACTCATGATGGGGGCTGTGTAGTTGGCCGGCAGGACGCCTGCCAGACCGAAAAGGCTGGCTTGCAAAATGGCACCAAATGCTGGCAAAGAGTGAAGACTGCTTGTCAGCAGGGGCTAGCTGTCAGGGTTCCCAGGGAGCTGTACCCCAAACCACCCCCACCCTCATCTTCCCCAACTCTCAACCCAGGCCCCGGGCTGCCCACAGCGTCCCCCGATTACAGTTAATGAGCACAATCTTGATCATGGTGATGATGAAGAAGGACAGGGCATCCATCTGCACCTTCACCAGGGTGGCAGTGACGAGGAACACCAACAGGATAGCCAGCAGGCTGCCCAAGATCCGAAGGGACTGAGACACCCTAGGAGAGGCAGGGGGATGGCGATGGGGGTCAAGGGTCAGCCCGGGGCTGAGGAAGCGGGAGCTGACTGGACATGTGTGATGGAGAGACTCACTTCTGATGCAGGAAAGAGTTGAGGCAGGTGAAGATCAGCAGGGGCAACATGGCACACAGGGTCATGACATTGTTGAAGATGGCACTGAGAGAACTCCGGGCTGGCAAGGACACTGAGGGGTCAGCCAAGGCCTCGGTGCTTTCGCATGATTGGTTGGTGACCAAGGATATATTCTGGGACGTGTTCAGGCGGCTTGTGAAATACTGTGGGGTTTGCAGAGGCTGAGTGTTGGAACCTCTGTCCCTCTCTGTGCCCAGAGGCACAGAATCAGGCCTCCAAAGCCTAGGGGACATGATCTCTGGAACCTAGTGCCTGTCCCCACTCCAACCTCACCTGGGTTGCTGTTATAAAAAAATTCCAGGGCAGCAGTGTCCCCAGACCCAGGACAAAGAAGATGAGCCAGACAGCCTTATACCTGTATAGGAAGGAGAAAAGCCAAGTGGTCGGCCAGCCCCCCCCCCAGCTCCCCAGCCGTGCTGGCCGTGCCACCGTAGGTGCCCTCCCTCCTGTGAGGTTCTGAGTGACACGGGAGAGAGGACCTTTGTTCTTAAGTCCTAGAAGGTTTAGGGGACCCGGTGAGCTGGGAAGCAGTGTGATCCACACAGCCAGAGAGGGCTTGAACTTCTGCTAAATAAAGGTGGGTAGGTAGCTGAAGGAGAGCGAGTGAACACCAGCCAGGGCCCCGCCAGGGCCCTGCCACAGCAGCCGCTGGAGGAATTAAGCTGTCAGAGGAGGAGCTCCGGAGTTCCCTGAAGAACTCTGAGGCCAGAAAACACCCAGACAATTCTAGACCCAGTGGGTCAGACGGGCTAGGTGCCTAGAGATGGGGTGTCGGGACTGGGAAGTAGGGAGCTATAGATCTTTTTTCCTAACTAGACAGAACCAGTTTTATAGTCTAAACTACCCAGGGCAGGGCAGAGCAGACAGACTAGGGATTATGGATACCATCTGGCTGCGAGCATGACTTTGGACAGTCGTTTTGCCTATAAGCTTAGCAACCCTGGTCCCTCCCATTACAGCTGCCTGTACCTGGTAAAGTACCTTCCTTCCCCTTAGCGGGTACCTACAGACTTCACAGAGATGGGAGCGAGGGGACCCAGCTCGGTGGAACTGGAGCCCTTGTAAGCCTTCATTGGGAGTTTGCCAGTCTAAGCCATGGCCACCACAGCCTTCAAAGCCCTCATCTATCCCCCTTGAGGACAAGATGTTCAAGGTTTGGTGCGAAGGCTCGGATGAAAGGTAAAATTCCAAGGGAAGGTTTTACAGGACAGGAGGTCAGAGGAAGGACTAGCAAGCCAGGCAGCAATGAAGTGGGCAGATTGTTGAGGGGCAAGACCAGGGCACCAGGCAGCCCGGGGAAAGAAAGGAGGCAGGAAGCTGGAATCTGCAATTACAATTCTTCCCCTCAGAAAACAGTCACAGACGGCTGACATTCTCGCCAGACTTTACAGGCGGAGAAATGGTCCCCGAAAGATGAAGCTAGCTCTCCAGTCAGAATGAGCCTAATTACATAGCCTTTGGCACAAGAGGGAAATCGTGGGCAGGGGAGCAATGAGGGGTTGAAGACCCACAGGACATACAGGCCATCTGGAAAGAGTGCAGCATGGCTTCATACACTTCCACAAGCCTCAGCCCCTGTGGAAGACTTGACTCAAGCTCCTCTTCCATCAAAACACACATCCCAGACCTGAACTAGCTTGAGGAAGATCACAGGCTCCAGAGCTAGAAGGCTAGAAGGGTCAGTCCAAAGAGCAGGGTGGGCCGAGGTCATCCGAGGCAGAGGCCCCAGGGCAGCCCCCAGGGACAAGGGTAGTCCTGCCAGATGTGCTCTGGAATGACGGAAGCAGCCAAGTGTCTCCCCACAGCGATGGTGGGAGGGGCTGGAAGCTGCTGTCTAGCTGCGCAGCTAACAGTGGAAACACTGACACACTCGAGAAGGGGCCTGCTGCCCACCTAGCCCTGTAGGCAGAGGAGCCAACACCCAGCCAAGGCACGCATGTTCTCCACCCTACCCCACAGACCTGACTCAGAACCACCAGGCGGGGAGCACGGTTAGTTCTGGGGTACCCCCAAGTCCCAAGTACTGCGCCTGCCTCCCACCCGTACCCAAGAGACCCACTCCTTAGATTCCCAGACCAGCTTCCCTCCTCATAACCACCCCCTGCCACACCCCTTGGCCACCCAGTACCTGTCCTGAGGCTGGTGACTGGTTGTCATGGTTCCAGTGTTCTCTGCTGTGCCTGGTTGGCAGCTCCTTCCCTCTGGCTCTTGCTGGGGGTAAAGGGATATTGAGCCCTGTCTGGTTCCACTTCCACACTGCCCAGGGCTCTTCTCAGACTCTTGGGGTTAGGGCTAGAGTAGGCAAGGGAAGGTACCCTATGAGCCTCCATAGACTCAGGACCACTCAACTCAGTCCCATTTGGCCTTTGGCCCCGTAAGCCCTTCCTGTTGTCTCTCTGCCTGACTGGGCTGTACCTGGCTGCCCGCCTGGCCGCTGCCACCGCTATTTTTACCCAGCAGCAGAAGCGGTTTATAAGCTGGAAACCGAAGGGAGGGGAGCAAGAGAGGAGGAGGACGCATGGCCGAGAGGCAGGGAAAGACAGTCAAAGACGGCAGAAAAGAGATGAAAGGGGTTGGGGATAGTGATGACACTGGGCAGAGAGAGAGAGGGCAGAGGCAGGCAGAGGGGAGGAGACTGAGCAGAGGGAAAAGAGGGGAGAGCGGTGAGACAGCAAACAGACCTGCAGGAACTCGGGTCTCCCGAGGCCTGCCTGCTGTGAGCCTGCACTCTCGCTCCAGGGTGCCCCCCTCCCCATCCCCAACCATGACTGTGGCAGGGAGGACCTTCCCAGGCTGCTTCCTAGAGTGACTGGGACTCCCTCCAGGTTCTGCTGTAGCCAGTGCCTCAGCTTTTCCTTCCAACCGCTGCCTGGGGGCTTCCCGAGTTCTCCAAGAATACGTTTCATAATTGTGGGAGGGACACGGCCTTCTCCACAGCAAGTTCCTTTCCTTGACCCCACGTCCCAGAACGTTCCCTTCTTTCCCACCCCACTCCGCCCCCACCTCGGTTCCTTTCTCAGGCACAGGCCACCAACTATCCTCTTCCCGTTTCTGACAGTGGCTTTGAAGGGAAATTTGGGAAGGTAAAGAAGGCACAGGCTAGCATCGTGATGCCAAAGCTCTTACCCACACCCTCGGCATCCCGCTCCATGCCCCTCCACAAAGAGGAGAGGGATAGCACAGCCTCAGTGGGCTGAACAGGCTTTCAGTTGCAGGACAGCAGGATGGGAATATACAAGGCACAGCCCCACAGGGACCCCCCTCAGACTGCCATTCTCTGCCTAGGGTAGGCTGCTTCAGCTCCCTATCCCATCACTCACCGAACTTGGAGACTCGATGTTGGCAGGAGGGCAAGAGCCCAAGGCACCTGGCGTTCCCTGGGAGGGAGGGTCCTAGCTCACGCTCAGGCGAACGCTGGGTCCTGGGTCCAGAGTGAAAAGGTTGGCAAAGGGCTTATCGGGAGAGAATCCCTCAGGCCTCAAGGGGCCCCCATTCAGCAGGGTCTCCCAAGCTAAGAAGCCAGGAGAGATAAAGGGCCACCCGGTAGCTGGGAGATAAGACAGCAGAAGCAGCAGGCTCAGCAGGGTAGGAGCTAAGCCTGTGGCATCCAGGTCAGCTCTCAGGTGCGGCCAGGACTTCAGGCCCCGCCCGACCAGACAAGAGTCACAGCTGGCCACCCTGAGGCCCTACAACCGCTTCTGCTCTTCTGTGGGTGAAGCCCAGACTGGTCAAAGGTCTTCCTTTCCCTCAATCCTAGACAGCAGAGCCACACACCTCCAGATGGAGGCAGAAGGTTCCTTCTGTTGGTTTCAAGGAGTATTAGCTGAGGGTCTCTGTGTGTCAGCCAAGCATCCTCCTAGGCACTGGGGACAGAGTGGTAAACAGTTGCGTTGCTATTTTTCTAGGACAAGAGGTTCTGCTGGGGCTGGGGAGAGCCTGAGAACTCAGGTTTCTATTAGATAGAAGGGAAGGGACCCCCATCCAAACATAGCAGACCCTCAGCACACTGAACTGAGCACTCCACACCCCTCTCATACACCAGCAAAAGTGAATGTAGCGGGGGCTGGAGAGATGGCTCAGTGGTTAAGAGCACTGACTGCTCTTAATTCCCAGCAACCACGTGGTGGCTCACAACCATCTGTAATGAGATCCGATGCCTCTTCTGGTGTGTCTGAGGACAGAGACCATGTACTCACATACATGAAATAAATAAATACATCTTTAAAAAAAAAAGTGAGTGTAGCCCCAAGCCAGAGTGAGGGCTAACACTCTCCCATCATAGAACTGGCCTAGGCTTGGAGAGGTGTTCACACACACACCTCCCCTTGCAGAAATGCCCCTGGACACCAGTTAAAGCCATAGGCAGCCCTTGGGTCTCGCCCACATCCAAACATTCCATTCGCTGCTTAAGTGCCTTGCTTTTGTCCCGCCAGGGATCTAATAGCAGTTCAGGGCCTCTGGTGTCACTTCAGCCATGCCTTGACCTGTCGAGATGGAGAGGCCCTGAAAGCAGCCACCAATCTGAAGCCTTCCTGTCCTAGGGCCCCGACATGACACCTCTCACGAAGCTCAGTTTCTCAGTGTAGTTTTTGCTGTGTCAGAACCTTTACTTGGAATCTGCAGATGCCCCTCTCCTAGCTGCCCCCGAAGCTAGTAGGGATCAGTTTCTACTGAATAGATGGGCCAATTGCTGGGAAGCTGGTGACTGGGGGAAAACGGCATCAATTTCAATGCACCAATTATTCTAGGTTCCTTCTCAGGTAGGGAAGGTGAATTAATAAGGCTCCTCAGCGATCTATGTAGACTTCCAGGAGGGCAACAGTGCTCCAATTAAAGGGCTTAAACAAGTTGAGAAAATCAGGTCATTCTCCCACGTAACATTAGTTTCAGATTCATGACACTTCACAACCATTCCACCACGCATACATTATTGTATATATATATGCAAAGGTCACACAAGCAGGACAAGACAAACAGAACAACAGAACGGGAGAAGGGTTAGTCAAGAAGAGGGAGCTGACTAGCCGCACGGTCCCGAATGGGGTGTGAGGTGCAGGGGTGGAGCAAGCCTTCATCTACCAGGAGCCTGGGGGTGCGCGTCCTTATCTTGTCACTGGTTCAATTCTCCGTGTTGAGTAAATGAGGACGCTCCCAGGGAAGGGAGTCCAGAGACAAGAGTTTAGTCAGTAAATGGGCAGCTAGCTACCCCACGTTCATTTGTATCCCCGCATTCCCCGTCCTCCAGCCTCGGGGCAGAAGACAGCACAGCTCCTCTCTCCAGTTCAT
This sequence comes from Rattus rattus, assembly GCF_011064425.1. Taxonomy (NCBI): domain Eukaryota; kingdom Metazoa; phylum Chordata; class Mammalia; order Rodentia; family Muridae; genus Rattus; species Rattus rattus. Next base: position 84,293,140 of record NC_046157.1, on the reverse strand, counting down.
AACAGGAGCTATAGCACTGAACCACCTACTCGCCGACCCTCTGCGGAAGTCAACACAGCGACAGTCGCTTTCAGGCCCAGAAGCCAGGCTGTCTTGGACTCGCCTCCGCCCCGGTCCCCACAAAAGGATCATCCCCCTACCCAAAGCCAGGCCCATGCGCGCCCCGTGCTGCGCTGCTCCGCACACGCCGCGTGGGGGCCGCACCCCAAAGTCCCTGTCGCCGCCTCGGAGCTGGGAGGCCGGGCCTCCCTTCCCTCCTAGCAGGCCGGACACGCCACTCTCTACCCCGGGGTCCCCAGCACGCTCCACCCGGGTCATAGGAGCACCTGCTGGAGAAGGACACCTCCGGCGACGAAATCTGCTCGCTCCGCCAGCGGTTCCCGCGCCCGCCCGAGCGCTTTCAAACCCGCCCTCTACTGGGCCCGCCCCGAGCCACCTCCTCCGGGGTACAGCCCCACCCCCGGGCTCCTCGCCGCCCCCTTAACAGTTCACCCGCTCGCAACCCAGAGACCCTGAGCCTCGGGCCGCCAGGGCTGCTGGCTTCGATGGCAAGCATGTCTTTGGATCCTTCCCAACCGTCGCCTGGGAGGACACCGAAGCCTGGGAGGGGACACGGGCCCCACACTGGGTACCTCTAATTTCCGCGCTGGGCCTGCGCTCCTAACTCCCACACGTTCCACGGCAGGACTCTTGCACAGACAGGCCCTCTGCTCACCCAGGCCCAGACGCCCCCACTGCCACGCTCCACCTCAGGTGTTCCGTTATCCCTCTCCGAACCCCGCCCACGCCATTATTCACACTCCACCGTTTTACTGGTTGCACCACCCCCCCCCACACCCTTCTAATACATCCTTTTTCCTATCCACTCCTCCTTTTCCCTTCAAGAAGACTTTCCACCCACTACCCTGGTGGGATACCTCAGATTTAATTGTTCTGGAACCCGGACACAGGAGGTGTTTGTTTTCTCTCTCCAGCCCTCAGATTGGCACACCACACAAACCTCATTCCCTCCCTCCCCCTATAACTTTGCCTTGAAGGCTCTTCGCATAGGGTCAGCCCTGAGGTCTCTAAGAAAAACTGAAACACAGCTGGAGACCGGAGAAGGGGGAAGCCAGGAAGAAAGGCCTCACATCCTGCAAATCTTTGTCCTAACCAGCATTTCACTGTTCCATCCCAAGATAACCCTGGGGGCTAGAAGCCTTGCTAAATCTTGTCCATCCATATCCCCCACCCTCAAGGCCCTACAAGAAGGAAGGACTTATTAGTAGCCCCTACATTAGCACTCCCTACAGAAGTTGGGGAGGGTCCTGAGGCAAGAGCATCCCATCCAGATTGCCTACTTCACCCGACCTCCCTAAGGAGCCCATGCCCCAGAGAAACCATTGGAACTAATTAACAATTACCAGTACTAACATCATAAGGGAAAGGTGCAATAGCTCTCCCCAGAGAATGACTGGGCCCTTAGGAGGTAGCTGACTCTGTAGGACAGTGGGTTCTCTCAAGCTGTTCTGTTTGGGGTGTATACAGCCTTCCTGCTCCCACAGAGATGACACATCTCCCCACTAGCACTAAGCAAACAGAGGGCAGGAAGCCGGGCTTGGGTGGTATTTTTCTGGGCACCATCCCATGGCTCATGTCTGTCTACAACGCCAGATCCCTACCCTCTGTTTGTTTAGTCCCTGTCTTTCCCTGCCTTTGCCTCCTTTCTTCCGTGGGCCCCTGCCCTACCCCTCTTCCCCATCCTAGGTCTCGCCCTGTAGCCATCCGTAGCTGGCGCAGTTTCGGGAGAGATCCAATAGGCATGGCCAGGCTGGGAGCCCTGGTGTGCAAAGCAAGCTGGAGGACGGAAGGAGAGAAGTGGTGAGGGTCCCAGCCAGACTGGGGAAAGCTGGTTCCTTTCCTCACGCCCACTGGGACCTGGCCGTCGATGCAGATGGCCACAGCTAGGCCTGTTATTATTGGAGAATAGCCCGTCTGGCAAGCTTCTTGCCTGGGCTCCAGCCAGCACCCACACCCCAGGCAGCCTCAGCCAGTTGCTGGTGCCAGGGCCCTCTGCTGGACAGCCCAGGGAACCCAGCTCACAAGCCTAGGCAGATTCTTAGGCAGGTCCACCAGGTTTTTTGTTTTTTGTTTTTTTTTTTAAACCTTCTATCATGGCTCCCCTCTCCCCGTCCCTAAGGTTAGGTCAGGAAGGCTGGTCCACCTGATCTGATGCTCACTTTACGTCCTGTTCTTCCCCCCAGCTGGGACTGTGGCTTGTTCTATCATTTCTGCCCCTCCCAAAGGTAGATTTGCTTCACATCACACGCTCAGCCTTCTTCTCTGTCTCTCCAGGCCTGTTCTCCCAGCTGTCAGCAATAGCCATCTGTGTTTGCTGCAACAGTGTTTGCTCCGGGCTGGGGGGTTGTCACAAGCTATGTCTCAAGTTCTCCGTTGTTGGTGATTAAATCTTTGTGGCCTTGAGGCCGAAAAGGAACTAGGGAAAACCCAGGGAAACACTTGCCCATCGTGCTGACTTTAAGGGGACACCAAAAAGAGTCAGCCATGAAGAGGAATTTTAAGGCAACGTGGGTTTTGTTTGCGTTTGTTTTGCTCTTGTTTGTTTCAGGACACTGCGGTCAAGTTCAGGGCCCGGAGCGTGCTAGAGAAATGCTCCTAGCCGTGGAGCTAGTTCCTCAGCTCTAATGCCATTGTTAAAAATAAATAAGTTAGTGGAAGGGCTCCATAATTAATACAAGATCAAACTCTCTTCATCCCCCCCATTCCCCCCTGTGTGTGTAGAGGTCAGAGAACTACCTCTGACTGCAGTTCCTTAGGGACCATCCACATTGGTTTGTTTTTTTCAAGATTATGTATTTGCATAATGTATATGCGAGGGTTGGGGGGCTTTGGGTCCCTTAGAACTGGACTTGTAGGCAGTCATGAGCTACCTGATGTGGGTGCTGGGAACCAAACTCAGGTCCTCCCCGGGGAAGAGTAATCACTCTTAACCACTGAACCAATTCTCCAGTCACCTTACGTTCTGTTTCTTGAAACAGGATCTCACCCTGTCTCTCTGGCTGGCCTGGAATTCTCTAGGCAGATCAGACTGGCCTGCAGCTCACACAGATCTGCCTGCCTCTACTTTAGGGGTGCTAAAAATCAAAGGCCTGTGCCACGGGCCTAGCCGGCCTGGTTTTATAACATAGGAGTTCTAACTCTTTGTCCTCTCCCTTGCCTTGCCAGTGCTGGGATTATAAGTGGAATCACAGCTTTGGGAAAAAAATATGTATATACATACATACATACATACATACATACATACATACATACATACATACATACATAGGGTCTGAGAGAATTAAACCAACTGAGCAAGTCTTCCCCATGCCCAGTATGAAATTTCCATATAAAGACAGATGTGTACACAAGGTGGATACTAGGTCAGGGTTCAAGAAGAACTGACTTTGTTCATTCCGTCTAAGCCTAGGCTTCTAGCCAAATTTCTCAGATGTGTCTCCTAACCCTCTGGTTGGCAGATGTCTCCTCTGATCCAGGAGATAATTTTAAGTGGCCCAGAGCTTAAACAACCATCTAATTGTGGGCTTACAAACTCTCAAAAAAAAAAAAAAATCCATCCCTATGAAGTCGAAGATTTGTACTCTGCGAGTCGAGTCAAATCCTCCTTTTCAAAGGGCCCGTTAGACACCATCAGAACCGTTCAGTCCCCATCGGCGCCCCACTGCACCAGTTGAGATTGGACCTGGGGTGGGGGGTGGGGAGGCTGGACAGGGGAGAATAAAAATTCCCAGGCCGTGGGGACCCCAGCCATCTCCCGACCTCCTCACCTTGGGGTGGGGGCCGCTGCCAAGGCCGGAGCCGACCAGTCTCTGGCACCGGGCGAGCGAGAGGAGCCGCCACCGACGACAGCTCGCTAGCCTCTCGCTCGCAGCGGCTGCCTGCCCTGCCCGGCCCCGCCCCGCGCCGCCCAAAGAGTGGAGATCCGGGTGGCTCGAGGAGGCCCAGTGGGAGGGGCCATAGGGCTGAGAAGGGACGTAGTAGGAAAGGTGGGACTGCTTTTAATCCACCCGTCCACATAGGTCGCTGGACTATGAGGACTCTAGCTGGGTCATGGGAAGGAGGAAAAAGTTCTGCAAGGCCTGAGAGGCAGAGGGGGAGAGGGGAGGGGCAGCTCCGGCTTTCCCAGATTCAAGTTTCTGTAGGAACCTGCATGGGATCCCCAACTTGACTGAGGATCCCCTGACAGGGGCCTGTATTCCTTACTATGCTCTTCTTAACCTGCAGCCGAAATCACTCCTGAAAGGTTTATTGTGTGGGAATCATAAATTATCTAGAGAATCGTAATACTCGATGCCCTCCCCCGCATGTGTACACAAAAGCGCTCACTCTGCTGGGAAGTGAGAAATAAATTAAAAAAAAAACTTTTTTAATGTGTATAGGTGTTTTGCCTGAGTGTGTATCCCTGTACCAGGTCACGCCTGGAGGCCTTGGAGACCAGCCGTGTGGAACTGGGCTTAAAGAGGGTTGTGAGCCGCCGTGTAGATGCTGGAAATTTAACTCAAGCCCTCTGGAAGAGCAGCTAGTGCTCTTAACTGCTGAGTCATCTCTCCAGCCCCAAGAGGTGAAATTTTGAGGTGATTTCTTATTTCTTCAAGGCTAGTAAGATGTCCCTAAAGGTCATGCATGTCCCTACTTCCTGACCCACAGCCCTGCTGGCCAATCTTTTTTTCCCACTACCTCTAGCTGAGATGTCTCCAAAGCATGCCAGGGACCAATTTTCCTGCCCTTTCAACCAGCTAGCCTTCCTGCAGCACAGATCTAAGCCACTGATCGCTGGGCCGCAGCAGGACATTCTAAATGAAATCACACAACTCCAAACAACGTGGAGCTTGTGAGGACCGAGGGACAGATGGAACAAGTTATCGGAAGGAAGTGTTGCCAATGTCCCCACCTCTCCTGCTCCTCCAGCTTCCCACAGATAACCCGGAGATAGGCCAGAGTGGGGGTGGGGTGGCAAGACTTTCTGAGACACCCCAGTCATCCAACACAGAGCCTGAAATTAGCTCGGCTGGTAGAGAGCTAGCTTAGCGTGCATACAGTTCTGGGTTCAGTCCTCAGTGCCACCCAAACAAGGCTTGGATGTGGTATAAACCTGTAACTCCAGCACCTTTGAGATAAAGTCAAAAGGATCAGGAGTTAGTTCAAGATCTTTCTCAGGAGGCCGAGGCCAGACTGGATACAGTAAACAGCTTCAAGAACAAACCGCCACCAGTAACAACAACACACGGTCATTTATTGACTAAGCTTTGAAAGTATTTAAGTCTCTTAAAGGGAGGCAAGGTCTTAGACTGGACAGTTTGGATCTAAATACCACCTCTTAGCTAAATTGTCTTGAGTCTTAAGTGAAACACCATCTCTTAACTGACCTGGATACCTCCTTCATTTGCAGATCCACCCTGGAGGCCAGAGATAAGGCAAAGGGAGCTGCGGGGAGCAAGGGCAACAACACAATCTGTAGACCGCTAGGTGCTAGGGGAGTGGGAGCTGTTCGGGTCAGAACCCTCTGACACTCAGCCCTGACCGGCTTCGCCCACCGGGCATGCTCCAGTTCAAGCGGGTGCCTGAATTAACCCGCTCCAAAAGGTACTTTGATGGACGTGGCTGCTTCAGGGACCCATGGCTTCACTTCCGGGGACCCAATCTCTCCTTCCTCTGGGAGTGGTCCACTCTAGAGGTCTCTCCAGAATCCGGTGGCTGTTGTTGGCTGAGGACAAACAGCAGACAGCTCAGCAAAGCCTCTCTCATGTCTTGGGAGCTCAGTCGGCGGGCCAGCCGGCGCAGCAAGGGCAGGAGGTGCTGACGGGCCAGGCGGGCAACAGGCAGCAGCAGGCGGGATAGCAGCGATCGAAGCATCAACGGGAGCAGTGGAACGGGCATGGCAGGACCAGGACCTGCAAAGAGAACCCAGGCTCTCTAGACTGTACCTCAGGCACCCACCTCAGCTGGCAAAGCTGGCAAAGTGGGGAGTCCTCCCTTTAGCATATACTTTATACCCCAGCTTTCAACTTATGGGTTAGTTTGGAGCAGCTCTTTCCTGACATGAAAGCTAGCACAGGGGGGTTCACTCACTGTTAGCGCGGATGGGAATGGAGCCCACGGCTGGAGGGTGGTGGGCACTGAGGCTAGGGCCTACCTGGTGCCATTTCCTGTATACCCACTTTCTTTAATCACTCTCTCTCTCTCTCCCTTTGCATACTCTGACCTGAAGCCTGCACTCCTTGCCCTCCCTCTCACCAGCTCGAACCGGTCAGTAGCAGCTCTCATCAGTCAGAACTGCTCAGAATCAATTTCAGGATGCATTTGCCTGCGGTGGATACAGCATCACTGGACGGCACAAGGGAGCCCCACCCCCTCAGCCTCCACCCAGCCCAGCTCGCTTGGGTGTGGAGGCGACAAGGAGAGAACAGCTGCGTTCTGGCACCTGGTATATTCAATAGGTCCAGCTGCTCCCTCTTGCCTTCTTAGGAGGAGAAGAAAGGAGGGGCCGTGTGCAGGAATTCCCCATGGGGTGCAGTAGGGGCAGACCTCAGCGTTGGACTGTACTTTCTAGTCGTGTTACCTGAAGCATGTGGACTCTTCTGGGATCCAGTCACCTCAGGTGTTGCCTTTGGAAGTGGAGGAAGAGCTGGAGGAGTCACAGAGAGGATGGCATGTGTTTGATCCCTCAGATGAAGCTAAGCTATGCTCAGACATGTTTCCTAACCCTCACCCTGTACTACTCCCGTGGCCAAGCCAGCCAGGACCTGCGGAGTCTCTGCTGGACCCTTTTTGGGAAGAGGATGGGAGGCACAGTTTCTGTTGCAACTGAGTGCAGTTACATAGAACTGGATGGTATGCCTACTAAAGGACAGGCGGACATACAGTTCAAGATGGTATGCCTACTAAAGGACAGGCGGACATACAGTTCAAGACCTTCTCCAGTCATTTCCCTGCCTTAATCTAAAGGAGGTTTATGTATATATGTATATGTTATATGTATATGTATATATATGTTTATAGTTACAACTATATGTGTATATACATATACATAATTATATAGATGTACATATTTCCAACTGTATCTGGTTGGATATATGGCCTGGGTTTTTTTGTTTGTTTGTTTTTTGGTACAGGGTTGATCTGTGTAGCCCTGGCTGGCTTGAAACTCACAGACATCCTTCTGCCTCTGCCATCCAGTAGGTTTTGTTTTAAAATTTTCACTTCCCCCTCAGAAAGCAACTGTAACTCAAGGCTGGATTCAGTGCAGATGGCGGCTATTAGGGTTGGTTTCAATGTCAGCTTGCCACAAATTAAAATGATCCAAGTAGGGAGCCTTTCCTGCAGAGCTGCCCTGATTGCCTTAATTGATGAGGGAAGACTAAGGAGATCAAAAGGGCGTGGCCAGAGCAGATGATCCGATCCTTACTGGATCGGCCGTCCCCTCCAGCTCCTAATGGATTTAATTAGATTCCTTAATTTTGATATATTCATTCCATCGGTTCTGTTCTTCTAGGGAACGAGTCGGGTATGCATGAGGTGTTTTGCAGACTTCAAAGCTGTGGGAATACGGTCACTTCCCATCTGTCATTAGCTGTCCTTGTCAGTATCAAAGACCCTGAAGGAAGAAAAGATTAAAGATTAAAAACAGAAGCCTGGAGAGAGGCAAGAATGTGGACGACAGGCAGCATGACTCTCTCTCTTACTTGCTTTGATGTGGTTCAGTAGTCACAAGCCTGTCCCACCGACCCTAACTGCCCCCCCGCCCCTCCCCCACACCCGGGCTGCTGCGTGGAGACGTAGGAAAAAAACGTGTGGGTCTTGAGCTCATGGTCTTGCTCAATTTCTCCCCTCCACCTTGCAGGGAAGCAGCAGTAGCACATCTGGCCTGCACCTGCACTGCACTCACCATCAGACACACACATACAGTTTGTAAAAAGGAAAGAGATCTGTGTTAGCTTACAGGTGATGCTCTCGGGGGCCTAGCAGCCGCTTACATCATCGTCTGCTCTGACGGGTGTGCAAGGTGGGTGCTACAGATAAAAGGCCCCCAGCCACCCCAGAGCTCCATCTCCGTGCTCGCAGTGTTCTCTGTCTGCCTGTCTGCCTGTGTCTGTGTCCCTGTCTGCATGGAGATGTCTCTGGCCTCGTTCTCTCATTCTCTGAGACTGAGACAGGAAAACCCACTCGAGAGCTGTCTCCAATAAACCTGCCTTTATAAATCTTAAATTTGGCTCAATTTGGTTTATTACATCAGCCAAGAAACTTATTATCTGAAACAGAAACCTATTACTCTACATAGTCCTAGCTGTTCTGGATTTTACTATGTAGATCAGGTTGGCCCATAGGGATCCACCCCCACTCCTCATGCCCCGGTTCTGGCCTCCCAAATGCTGGGATTAAATGTATGTGCCACTATACATTCAGCTTAAAATAAATAAAATTAAAATTAAAAAAATGTAATCTGCTAGGCAGTGGAGGCACACACCTTTGACTCCTGAGGGAGTGGCAGGCAAATCTCTCTGAATTCAAAGCCAGCCTGGTCTACAGATGGAGTTCTAGGACAGCCAAGGCCACACAGAGAAACCCTGTCACACTAAAGAAGAAGAAGAAGAAGAAGAAGAAAGAAGAAGAAGAAGAAGAAGAAGAAGAAGAAGAAGAAGAAGAAGAAGAAGAAGAAGAAGGAGGAGGAGGAGGAGGAGGAGGAGGAGGAGGAGGAAGAGGAAGAGGAAGAGGAAGAGGAAGAGGAAGAAGAGGAGGAAGAGGAAGAGGAAGAAATAAAATAATAAAAATGTTCAAATGTGAGCCAGGCATGGTGGCTTATACATACAATCCCAGCATTTAGGGGGTGGAGAAAGGAGGATGAACATTTCCAGATGATTTTTTTTTCTTTTTTTTTTCGGAGCTGGGGACCGAACCCAGGGCCTTGTGCTTCCTAGGCAAGCGGTCTACCACTGAGCTAAATCCCCAACCCCTCCAGATGATTCTTGTCTCCATAGTGCTTGAGGTCAATCTGGACAGTAGGAAATAAAATACTGTCTAAAAAAAAAAAAAATCTGGGACTGAGAGTGTAACTCTGTGGTAGAAAATTTGAGGGGGAATAAAAAGAAATTGTGGGTAACTGAGAAGAAAAGAAAAGATCTGATAACCTCTTCTGGTGTGTCTGAAGACAAGGACAATGTACTCTTATATAAATAGTAAATAAATAAATAATTCTTAAAAAAAAAACCAAACAAACGAAAAACCAAAGACTTCTGTAAAGGCTGCTGATTCAGGGACAGACTTTCTTTTTTTCTTAAAAAGATTTTTATTTATGTATTATATATAGATACACTGCATCTGTCTTCAGACACAACAGAAGAGGGCATCTGATCCCATTACAGATGGATGTGAGCCACCATGTGGTTGCTGGGAATTGAAGCTGGGAATTGAACTCAGGACCTCTGGAAGAGCAGTCAGTGTTTTTTTTTTTTTTTTTTTTTTTTTTGGTTCTTTTTTTCGAGCTGGGGACCGAACCCAGGGCCTTGTGCTTGCGGAGTCAGCGCTCTACCACTGAGCTAAATCCCCAACCCCCAGCCAGTGCTCTTAACCACTGAGCCATCTCTCCAGCCTCAGACTTTCTCTTTATATAGACATATTTTCAAATAGAAATGTTAAAATAAACAATAGAGGGTTGGGGATTTAGCTCAGTGGTAGAGCGCTTGACTAGCAAGTGCAAGGCCCTGGGTTCGATCCTCAGCTCTGCCAAAAAAAATAAATAAATAAATAAATAAACAATAGACCAAGCTTATGCCCCAGTCATAAGATCTTGGATAGAGCTTCACCTTGCAGATATTTTGTGAGAATTTCACAAGCAAAATTGTTCACAGTGGAACTAATGTGCCTTCCTTCATCCTGTGTTCTAGGGTGATTTTTGTTTTGGAGTTTTTCAGACAAGGTCTTAAGTAGACCACGTTGGCCTTGAACTCCCTTTGTGCAAAGACAGCTTTGAACTTCTTTTTCCAAAGATTTATTTTTTACTTAATATGTACGATAGCTCTATCTGCATATACACCTGCATGCTAGAAGAGGGCATCAGATCCCATTACAGATGGTTGTGAGCCACCATGTGGTTGCTGGGACTTGAACTCAAGACCTCTGGAAGGACAGGTAATGCTCTTAAGCCCTAAGCCAGCTCTCCAGCGGGACTTTGAACTTCTCTTCAATGTGTTGGGATTACAGAGGAGCATCAGCATTCTTGGCTTTCGGGTGCTAGGACTGCTGAAGTCAGACAAGCACTCTACCAGCTGAGCTATATCCCCAATCCTGACTAAGTTTATCAAGGGCACTCCTCCCTGCATGTTGTACAAACTGTCCTGTGAGCTCATTTAAGTTCTTGGTAAGGATTTAGCTATAATAGCGTTAAAATCCACCGAGAGAGAGAGAGAGAGAGAGAGAGAGAGAGAGAGAGAGAGAGAGAGAGAGAGAGAGAGACTATGCTATCTCACGTATCTCATTTTTTCTCTGAGACCTTTCTCTTAACCTCTGGTTTTCTTTCTTTTTCTTTTTTCTTTTTTTCTTTTGTTTTTGGAGCTGAGGCCCGAACCCAGGGCCTTGCGCTTGCTAGGCAAGCGCTCCACCACTGAGCTAAATCCTCAACCTCAACCTCTGCTTTTCAATGGATAAAAATGTCCTTTAATACAGTTTAACTCGGCTTCATACTGATTTGTCCTGCAACTCTTTTCTACGTCAACGTCAAAGACCTGCCTTTCCCAGAGTGCAAGTCCCAAGACTCTAGGGCCTAGAGCATTAGGAGAACTCCTCTAGTGCCTTCAGACAAGGAAGCCTAGCTGTTGACAGCGTTTCTAGCCTGCCACAGTCCCTAGGCTCCTGTGACTACTCTCTGTAAGGGCTCCCGGAAGCTCTCTATAGGATTGCTGTGGTAGCCATCAGGCTGATGTCCCCACTTATCTTTTAGGAGTAGAGCAGCCTTTATAAAAGCATGAACTGGAATCTGCCCTCCTTCTCTTCCAACTGCCCATGGCTCCCATCTCGTATTTATTTACTTACCTACTGATAGATTGATTTAATATACCTAAGGACACTGTTGCTGTCTTCAGACTCACCACTGAGGGCATCGGATCCCATTACAGATGGTTGTGAGCCACCATGTGGTTGCTGGGAATTAAACTCAGGACCTCTGGAAGAGCAACCGGTGCCCTTAACCACTGAGCCATCTCTCCCTACTTCTTTCTTTTTCATTTACGTATATGAGCGTCTCCTCTGCGTGTACATTTATGCACCACATGCACGCGGTGCTTGCCAAGGTGAGAAGGCGTCAGGTCCTCCAGAGTTGGAGTTGCAGATGGCCGTGAACCACTGTGTGGATGCTGGAAACTAAATCTGCTTCCTCTGCGAGAACAGTTAAATGCTCTGAACCACGGAGCCATCTCTCCAGCCCTGGCCTCCCTTACTCTCTACTCCAGGCACCAATGGCCTCCTTACTGTTCCTCAACAGTGTCTCAGAGATCAGTAAGTTCCGCCCTAAGGCTTTGCATGGAGGAAAAAATATTGCTGTGTCCCCTGTCTTTTCTAGGTTCTTTGACCAGTATATGAATTAAATTGACCCGAAAACGGATTGATGGGTGACACTGATTTTAATTATATGTGGACTAATGTCACGTCTTAAACAAAGAAGTGAGGGTGTAGGCAAGCCCTGAGGTCTATCTACCATCCTGACGTCATATGATTCTCCAGTTTCAGAACAGCAGCACGAGGCTTCCTGGGGTAACAGACAAACTAAGGGAGGCTGAGACAGAAAAAAAAAAAAGTCATGGGGAATCGACTGTCTTGTTATGTAGATAAAAGTCTCTGGAATAGGACTGCTGACCTTGCAGTGGACTCCTCTCACTGCAGAAAAAGAAAGAAACCTTTGTGGTAAAAGTTACTTTAGCATCGCTGTCTTCCTGGTACAGAAGATTTTACAAGGGAACATTTCCTTTTCTTCACAAAAGGACAGCTTTACAGAGAGACCTCTGCGTCTACAGTTTCTCAAAATAGCCGGTTGAAGTAATCACCATGGGAAAGAAGTAAGTTTTGAGGTAGCGGAGTTTGGTCTCCTAAGTCGCAACTGAATCTTCCCCTCAAAGTTTCACAGTCCCATTTTTCCTTGCTCGTTAGCTTTCACGGTAACGGAAGACTATGCAGGCTGCTCAGGCAGGAAGGCCGTGTAGTCTTATTCAGAGGCGAACACTGTGAATTAACCCGCCAGAAAGGAGAGGCCCACTGGTGCAATACTGGTACGGAAGTTACAGGAACAACCAACCGTTTTCTCCTTGGACTTGAGGATTGCTTCCCTCAAGAGGTAATTCATGCTCGGTACTGCAAACTTGGTTAAATGCCCACGGTTCTGAAGGCCAAATGGACATGCTGTCAAGCCACCTTATAAATATTTGTGTTTATACCCACTGACAAGCACCCTGTCTCAGACACACCAGAAGAGGGCATCAGGTCCCATTACAGATGGTTGTGAGCCACCATGTAGTTGCTGGGAATTGAACTCAGGACCTCTGGAAGAGCAGTCAGTGCCCTTAACCGCTGAGCCAGCTCTTCAGCCCGAAGCTTGTTTTCTTCAGTGGACAACAGCTAATGCAGAGACTCCTAACTCATCAAAAATTTGAGAATAAGTGACAGCTCGGTGTTCAGCCTTAAGTGGGACGTTTATATTTACTCCCTTCAAAACTCAGGGAATAGCACGGGGCAGGAGGTAGAAAGAATGCCAGAGCTGGAGGAGGAGAAGGAGCGCTGCACAACACTGTCTTCTAGACACAGCGCGCGGCTTTCTACGAAATTCACAAATTGCACAAGACCCGCACAGTCCAAGCCGATGAGATCAGTCAACACTGCCGCAGGCAGCACTGTTCAGACTCAAGGGGCTACTGAGGAAAAGAAGGGTGATGGGAAAAGCCTTGTTGAGGAGTGTCTGGGGAGGTAGGGGAGAGTTGTTAGAGATATTTATGATTGGGGCTGGAGAGATGGCTCAGTGGTTAGAGCACTGACTGCTCTTTCAGAGGTCCTGAGTTCAATTCCCAGCAACCACATGGTGGCTCACAACCATCTGTAATGAGATCTGGTGCCCTCTTCTGGTGTGTCTGAAGACAGAGACAGTGTACTCATATACATTAAATAAGTAATTATTTAAAAAAAAGAAAAAACATATTTAGGACTAAGATGCAAGTGTGTACATGTATGAATTTATAAAATAACAATTTTTTTTCAGTTTCACACTCCTGAAACTGGGTCTGGAGGCCACGCCATAATCCAAGACAAAGCATTTCTGGCTGCGGAAAGAAAAGCTAGAACCATTGGTAGCAATGCATGCCAGTAATCTCAGCATTCCAGATGTGAAGGCAAGGGGATCAGAGTTTAGGGCCTGCTGGTGTCATGTGGTGAGTTCGTGAGTTCAAGACCAGCCTGGGTAATAAAAATAAATAAATAAATAAAAAACTTAAAATGTCCCCAAACAACACCAATACAACAAACCACAACAAACTGGAGTGAGTGTGGTGGTTGTGGGGCGTACCTTTTATCCCAGCAGCCAGGAGACAGAGACAGAAGGGTCCCTGTGAGTTCCAGCTCAGCCTGGTCTACAGAGCGAGTACCAGGACAGCCGGAGCCCCAGAGAGAAACCCTGTGTAGGAAAAAGCAAACCAAACTGGAGCTCGCTCTGAGCTAGTTCCTAAGTCTAGGAGGCACGACTAGCCGAGAGGATTCTCGATGTTGGGCTCAAAGCACGTTTCCCAAATCGTCTCTGGTCGAGCTTTGTGAGTCACATGACATCAAGGTCAATGCTTCGTGGTTTGTTATCTCTCCAGATTTGCACTAGGTCCCTCCGGCCTCAGCCTGCAGGGCTTCCGGAGAGAAGTTTGGGTGATGCAGGCAAAAGAGGCGGGACGACTGAAAGAGTCAAGTTGGGCATGGCGGCTCACAGACTGCCGGGAAATTTTCCTTTCTTTAGGCTCCATTGCGTTGGTAGTTGGTTAAATTGACAGACACGAGTGTCTCTTTAGAATATCTTCATTTTTCCTGGTCAGTTAATAACCACAGCAGGACAAAGCTGACGAAAAGCAAGCTGGATGGCTCCCTCTGGGAACTCCCGAACTGCAAAGAGCCCCGAAGCTTAACGCCTATGGTTGCCGTGACACTGCGCCACCCCCACAACCACCCACACCGACACAGTATGTCCATGTTTTCCAGCCTCAGCTTCCACAGCTGGCTTCAGATACTTTCCTTCCCAATTCCTGTCTCAATAGATCAGGGAGTAGCTCAAGTCCTTGGGCTGGGGAGACCCAGAGAGGAAACGGGTTATTGTGTCTGGTAACAATGAGGAATTCAATCAAGCAAGGGGGTGGGGTGGGAGACAAGGAATTTGTTTAATCTTCATCCACTGTCTCTCCCTAGCCCATCCTGGCCTTAACTCCTCTGTCCACCTCCTTCCCATCCTGTCCCGTAATAACCCACCCTACTGGATGCCCTCAGCCTGCCTCTAGCATTTTCACTGCTGATAAGAATGCTGCCTCGAGACCCTCGGTGGGCAAGCACCAATCCCTAACATTACTAGTGATGCTCTGTTATGCTTGCCCACAGGACTCTGTTATGCTTGCAGACAGGAGCACGTTGTCCTTTGAGAGGCTCCACCCAGCAGCTGACACAGACAGATGCAGACACCCACAGCCAAACACTGGATGGAGTTTGGAATGCTTATGGAAGAATAGAAGGAAAGATTGGGGGCACTGAAGAGGATAGGAACTCCACGGGAAGACCAACAGAGTCAACTAACCTGGACCCTTGGGATTCTCAGGGAGTGAATCAACAACCTAGGCCTAGACCTAGGCCTCCCCGCACATATGTAGCAGATGTGCAACTTGGTCTTCAGGTGGGTCCCAAACAACTGGAGCAGAGGCTATCCCAAAAGCTGTTGCCTGTTTGTGGGACATGTTCTTCTAGCTGGGCTGCCTTGTCTGGGCTCAGTGGGAGAGGAAGCGCCCAGCCTCGAAGAGACTTCAAGTGTCAGGGTGAAGGACTACCCAGGTGCCCCCGCCCACTCAGAGGAGAAGGGGATGGGGGGAATGGGAGGATGGGGAGATGGGGGAAGGATTGTGGGAAGGGTTAGCCAGGAGGGGGGTAGTGAGCAGGATGCAAAGTGAGTAAATAAGAAAAAGTAAATTTTTTAAAGAGAACTTTTTGTTTTTTTTTATTTTATTTTATGTATATCAGTACATTGTAGCTGTTTTCAGATACACCAGAAGAGGGCATCGGATCCCATTACAGATGGGTGTGAGCCACCATGTGGTTGCTGGGAATTGAACTCAGGACCTCTGGAAGAGCAGTCGAGAACGGGCATTTGTGTGTTGGTTGCAGACTGGTTGCATGCAAGGTGCTGCAACAAATGGGGAAAGAGGTTGCACACACGAAGGGTCAGGCAGGGTCATGGGCACTGTACAGGCAATGTGAAGATGTCTTGGTGAGAGTTTAATAGAGCTAATGGGTTCTGGCCAGACTTGGGAGCACCGAGCCTCCTCCTCCTATGTTGGTCTGTATTTCTCTACACAAGGGCTCCAGAGCACTCTATGGCCACTAGGACCCACAATTAAAACTATATCTAGGGGCTGGGTTATAGCTCTGTTGATACAGCACATGCTCAAAGCTTTGGGGTTGATCCCTTAGCACAGCGGTTCTCAACCTGTGGGTCTCGACCCCTTTGAGAGTCAAATGACTTTCATATGGGTCAAATTATCAGATATCATACATATCAGATATTTACATTACGGTTCACAACAGTAGCAAAATTACAGTCTCGTTCAATTATTTTATGCTTGGGGGATGGGGGGTTACCCCAACATGAAGAGCTGTGTTAAAGGGCTGTTCTCCCAGCACTGGAGACAGAAGAACAAGAAATTCAGGTATTAGTTACTGCTATCACTGCAGTGCTAAAATACCTAGATCAAAGGCTACTTGGGGAAGAAAGTTTATTTTGGCTCATGGTTCAAAGGGGTAAGAGTCCATCCACCAGGGTAGGGATGTGAGACAACAAGCCTCAGGCAGGCCAACAGGAAAGTGAACCTGAACTCACACCTTGAACTGCAGTAAACTGAAGGCAGGTAAATCTTTTACTCTCAGAGCCCACCCCTGTGTAAATACACTTCCTCCATCAGGGCCATGCCTCCTGAACCTTCCTCCATCAGGGCCACGCCTCCTGAATGTCATAACCAAGTGTTAAAATATCCAGATCTGGGGGCTGGAGAGATGGCTCAGCGGTTAAGAGCACCCGACTACTCCTCCAGAGGTCCTGAGTTCAAATCCCAGCAACCACAAGGTGGCTCACAACCATCTGTAATGGGATCTGATGCCCTATTCTGGTGTGTCTGAAGACAGCTACAGTGTACTTATATATAATAAACGAATAAAAAAAATATCCATAACATTCGAAATGTATATAAGAAATACTCAAGTTAATAAAAAAAAAAAATATCCAAATCTGTAGGGGACATTCTCAAAGGCGAAAACACAAGGCTGGGCTTGGCTCCTCAAAGGCGTCCGTCTGCTTTTTCGTTTTTTTTAACTTCCAGAAAGTCCCTACTCCTCCGCTACCTGAATGGACCAGCATACAGAGAAAATTAGGGGCAATCGGGAAGGAAAGAATCCTGCTGTCTGGAATATTTTTTGTTTAATTTATAGCTATTTTATGCATATGGGCGTTTTGTCTGAATGCATATCCAGTATGTGGACATTTGGTGACAAAGGACAACTAGGCTACCCTAGAACTGGAGGTACAGGTGAGCCACCATGTGGGCGATGGGAATTGAGCCCAGGTCCTCTGGAAGAGCAACCAGTGCCCTTAACCACTGTTTCGTCACCCTAAACCCTGCCCTCCGGAATCTTGGTTAGGAGCCAGAAACTTAAAACACAACTGGTAAAGCCAAAATGGTCTCTAGAAATAATGGTCCAGCCAGATGTGGTGGCATATGCCTTTGATCCTAGCACTCTAGAAGCAGGCAGAACTCTGTGAGTTCGAGTCCAGCCTGGTCTGTCTACAGACCGAGTTTCAGGATATTCAGGGCTACATAGAGAAACCCTGCCAATCAATCAATCAATCAATCAATCAATCAATAACAATGCTCACTGCCCTGAAGATTTCTCAAAACAAGGACGTTTAAAACAACCAATAAGGGCTGGAGAGATGGCTCAGCAGTTAAGAGCACTGACTGCTCTTCCAGAGGTCCTGAGTTCAATTCCCAGCACCCACATGGTGGCTCACAGCCATCTGTAATGGGGTCTGATGCCCTCTTCTGGTGTGTCTGAAGACAGCTACAGTGTACTCATAAATAATAAATAAATCTTTAAAAAAAAAAAACAACCAACAAGGGTAAGGGCCTGGAGAGAGGTGGCTTAGCTGTTAAGAGCACTGGTTGTTCTTCCAGAGAACTCAAGTTCGATTCCTAACCCCAACATGGCGGCTCATAGCCATTTGTAACGCTAGGATCCAAAGAACCCAACCCCTTCTTCTGGCCTCCATAGGCGCTAAGTGTACACACGCTGCACAGAAATACATGCAGGCAAAACACCCAAAACATAATAACAAAACCAAGAACCACGAATAAATTATGCTTACCTATAATGTTTCTGGTCTTGAGTGTCGCTGTCTTAGCGCTCCCCTCTCATCCTCCAACCTGAACAATATACTCCAGAAAAGCCATCTTGCAGTTTTATGTGCAAAGAAGGAAATTCTCTAAGAGAAGGGAAAGGGGCTGGGGAGGGAGTACAGCTGGGAAAATGCTTGCTTGCATGAAGCTCTGGGTTTGTTCCTTAGCATTGTATAAAACTGGTGTGGGACATGACGGCAATCCCAGCATCCCTGGTGCAGAAACAGGATGGTCCAGTTGGAAGCCAGTCTGTGTCAGGAAACTTGTCTAAAGAGAGAGGGGGGAGGAAATGTGTTAAACTTAATCTTTAAATATTAATCTTTAAATCTACTTGATCACATCTCTCTCTGCTGCCCTCATATCTCATATTTTGGGTACATTTTTTTCCTTTTTCTGTGTCTTTTTCTCTAGATGACTGCACTTAAATCTCTACCTCATAAACTCATAGGCTACCGGGTGTGGTGGTATCCAGCATTAATCCTAGCACTTGGGAGGCAGAGGCGGGTGGATCTCTGTGATTTGAGACCAACCTGGTCTACCTAGTAAGTTCCATGACAACCAGGACTATCAGAGAGAGTTCCTATCTCAAAAAACAAAAATAAAAACAAGCTCACAGGTTGGGGATTTAGCTCAGTGGTAGAGCGCTTGCCTGGCAAGCACAAGGCCCTGGGTTCAGTCCCCAGCTCGGGAAAAAAAAAAAAAAAAACAAGCTCACAGGCTTTGCTTCACTCTGACTTACCCTGAAAATCCTTCCCGCAATGAGATCAAGGGTCTGACTTCACCTGAGCGGAAGTCCCACACCCAGCTCTGCTTTTCTTTCTGACAGGGTCTCGTGTAGCCTCAAACTCCACGTGTAGCTGACTTCCGCTCCTCCTGTCTCTACCTCCTGAGCGCTAGATGACAAGCGTGTGCCACCTCTCTTGATTTATGTGGTACCCGGGGTCTTGTGTGTGGTAGGCAAGGACTCTAGCCACTGAGCAATATCTCCATCCCTCACATAAGACGTCTGAAAAACAGCCAGGGCTGCCTTACCAAGGGCTGGGTCCCTAAGGTCACTATTGCTGTGGGTTGCTCTGCTGTTGTTTGTATTTTGATGTTAATTCTGCTTCCTCAAGAGGGGCTGCCCTGGGCTGGAGAGATGGCTCAGTGGTTAAGAGCACTAACTGCTCTTCCAGAGGTCCTGAGTTCAAGTCCCAGCAACCACATGGTGGCTCACAACCATTTGTAATGAGATCTGATGTCCTCTTCTGGTGTGTCTGAAGACAGCATAAATAAGTAAAAAAATAAAATAAAATAAGAGAATTAACAAAGAGGGGCTGCCCTGAGGAGTGGATCAGGTGATTTCTTGTGGACCTTCTCTTTGGGTTTTTTGTTGTTGTTGTTGTTGTTGTTGTTGTTGTGTTTTGTTTTTTTTTTTTTTCGGAGCTGGGGACTGAACCCAGGGCCTTGCGGTTGCCTAGCTCTACCACTGAGCTAAATCCCCAACCCGAGCTGTGTGTTTTTTGCGTGGGTTTATTGGAGTTGGAGATTTACTGCAACACACTGTGACCCAGGAGGAGAGATGGAGACTTTTGTGCCAAATCTAGAGAGGCGGGCAGGCATAAGACAGGTAACTAGCCCTCTCCCTTAACATGGGTTAGTAGATAATAGTTTAATAGTAGAAAATAGTAATAATAGTTTAAAAACTATCGATCTGCCTGGGTTGATAAACCTGCAACCATCTACCTGAATGGAGCCTGTGTCTGAATATGACAGCTGAGCTGAATATGATATGAATATGACACTCAGTAAACTGCTCCAAGGTGAGAGATGTCTCCCCTCCCACCAGTTAACTTCAGACCAGGACGAGCCCATGAGAGGCAGTCTGACAGGGCATGCTAGAAGTGTGCTAAGACATGAGTACACCAGACCAGAGTGGGTAGAGATTGCTGGAAGGAATGGTTAGAGCAGACAGGTGGGGCCAGACCGTCCTTGAAAACAGTTGCTCTGGTCAGGGAAAAGGATGAGGCCCAAGTGAGTCTGAGTACAGAATGCGGCCATTGTGCCCACAGAAACAGCTGTCACTCCCTCATGCTCAGCTGACGGCCTGAGGATGAGGTGTGAGTCCTACCCCCTACATCAGCTGCTAAGTCTAGACAGTTGCTGCTAGGACAGTGGGAGGAAGGAGGTGGGAAGTCAGCCTCTGTAAGAGGAGATGGGGAAGACATACCTAACATATTCCATGAAGGGAGAGAAAACAGCATAAACCACAAGGACTCAGCGGGAAGAAAAAAAAAAATTTAAGAACGATTGGGCAAGACTGTAATGGGAATACATTTCAGAGACCAAAAAGGGGGCTTAAATATCTGGATGGGTGTGCCTGGGAACGGTCAGGAAAGTACCAAGTCGCAAATGTTATAAAGATGTTTGTTCTCCATCGGATTCATATAGACATTCAAGATGGTCTTTCAAATTCAAATCCCAAGAGGGAGAGAGAGAGAGAGAGAGAGAGAGAGAGAGAGAGAGAGAGAGAGAGAGAGAGAGAGAAAACCACTGGCACATTTAAAAAGTTGGCACAATTCTAACCAAGTCCGGAACAGTGACTTGGAGTTTTTTTTCTTTCCAGACCTGAGTAAGCTGCTCATAAAAATGTGTTATGGAGACCTGGGTATAGTGTCGTAATGCTCGTAAAATCCCAGAATTTGGGAGGTAGAGGCAGGAGCATCCGGAGTTCAAGGTCAACCTCACTTACTCATCTCAGTCACAGGGTACCCTGTTTCCAGAATGCAGAAAACGTTCGTTGTTTGCTCTGTGGCTCAGCAGGGCACTGGCCACCAAGCCTGCTGAGGTGACCTGGTGGGGAGAATAAAGTGTCACAGCTTCTCCTCTGTCTTAGGTTTCTAATGGTGTGATCAATACCACCCAGCTTGGGGAGGGTACGGTTTATTACAGCTTACGGTTCTACAGTATAGCCCACCACTGCAGGATGTCAGGTAAGAACGCAAGGCAGGAACCGAAGGCAGGAGCTGAAGCAGAGGCCACGGGGAAGTGCTGCTTCCTGACTTGCTCCCCGAGGGGTCGTGTTCAGTTTGCTTGCTTTTTCCTTTCCCTTTTTTTTTTCTGTCTTTGTTGTTGTATTTTGAGATAGTTTTTCTCTGTGTAACAGCCCTGGCTCTCCTGGAATTCACTATGCAGACCAGGCTGGTCTCAAACTCACAGAGACCAGCCTGCCTCTGCCTCCTCAGTGCTGGGATTAAAGGAGTGGTACTGCTCTCTTACTACCCAGGAGCACCTGCCCAAGGCTGGCACTGACCTCACCCTCCATGGGCTGGGCCCTCTCAAGCCAATCATTAATAAAGAATATGCCTCAAAGTCCTGGCCGTAGATGCTTCTGGTCCAGGTGTTTTCTCGATTGAGCTTCCCTTTTCGCAAATGACTGGAGCTTGCATTCAGTCTCCTTAGAGCTAAGCAGAAAGCCTCCGCGAACACATACACATGTAGAGATATAAGTGAGTAAAGTGATAATAGTTTAGAAACAGGGAACGGGGGCTGCAGAGATGGCTCAGCGGTTAAGAGCACCCGACTGCTCTTCCAGAGGTCATGAGTTCAATTCCCAGCAACCACATGGTGGCTCACAACCATCTGTAACGAGATCCGATGCCCTCTTCTGGTGTATCTGAAGACAGCTACAGTGTACTCATATATAATAAATAATAAATAAATCTTTAGAAACAGGGAATGGGGTTGTAGCTTGGTTGGTAGAGTAGCTCGCTTAGTGTGCAGGAAGCCCTAGGTTCAATTCCCAATAGTCATAAACCCTAGCACTGGGAGGTAGAAGCAGAAGGGTCAGAAGTTCAAGGTTATGCCTCGCTACCTTGGGAAGTCAGTGCCAGACCTGGAGTGTCTAAGCAAACACAACAAAGAAGAAACGAATACAAACAACCAGCGAAACAGGCGTGATTAAGCTGGGGGAATCTAACTAACAGATTGAGCCCAATCCCAGCTCATCTGTTACTGAGTGAAATCTTCAGCAGAGCAGTCAGTAGCTCAGTTTACCTTTTTGTGAAATGTAGCTGACTTGTGAGGACAGATCGGACAGGTCGGAACCTAATGTAGAAAACCTAACAGTGTGAACAGCTAGCAAATAGGAACGGTCTTACAATGGACTCAATACAAGTGGTCAGGTGTGATGGAACATGGCTCCACTCCCAGCTCTTAGGACGTGCAGACAGGAGGATCAGGAGTTCAAGATCCTCTTCTGCTGCTTAGTGAGTTGGAGACCAGCCTGGGCTACATGAGAGCCTTCCTCAAATACAACAAACAGTAGCAACACAAGAGCAACAAAAGAAGACACATGTGGGCGGTCAAGATGCCACAGTAGGTAAAGACGCAAGCCTGTCAGCATGAGTTCACTGGAACCTGAATAAAGGGCCAACTCCACACAAGTTGTCCCACGAACTGCATAGATACACAGCCACGCAAGCACCATAGCACATTCCCAATGCTTTGTAATAATAAAATAAAAATAAGTTTTAAAAAGTACATTGAAGAAAAAGCAGTCCTTTGGTATTGTTTGTCACTTTAGTCTGCAGGTACACAGAGCTCTAGGCCTTTATAATTCTCACCTCAGTGTTGCTGGTTTTTTTTTTTTTTTGTCTTCTTTGACAGATGAAGGAACGGAAGTTCACAGAGAACTTTGGTGACAAGAGGAGGTTGGGAGCCAGGCAGATGTGGTGCGGAGATCTGCACATCAACCTGGGTGGAATTGCGAGTGTGTGTGTGGGGGTTGGGGATGGCGCATCTGGAGAGTTGGGTTGTGCAGAACATTTTAAAACCATTCGTCCCTCTAGGCCCCAGACTGATTGAGTATTCTCTAGGCGCCGGCTCGGAAAGCCAGTGAGGTACAAATGTCAATGAAAAGCACAGTCAGGATGGGAGACACAACAGGAAACGGGAAGTTTCTGTCCACAGAGAACGGATGTAGTTAGTATAAGCACGAGGTCAGAGAAAGGATGGGGGACCGGAAACTGAGAGGCGGAAATAGGCGTGGCCAGAGAAGGAGGCGGGCCTTAGACAGGGTCTCAAGGAGGAAGTAGGTCAGGCTATACCTTTCGACCGGCGGGTAGGGGGTTTAAGGAAGAAAGAATCAGAACAAGGACGGGAAGCCAGGCAATGAACAGACCGCATTCAAGAACTGCCTAATGGCCTCAATACCTGGACCACAAGCAAAGCCCGAGGGAGTTTGGACATCCCTCGGATCCTTGGGGAGGTGGCACTGGGACTCAGACACCGGAAGGTGATTCCGAGGCTCCACAAGACCCAGAGTTTGAAGGCCAGACAGGAAGAGGTGTCAAGGAGAGACAATGAAGCTGCTGTGGGGATGAGCAGGCAGGAAACTCCTACGTTGTGGCCTGCCCTGGGAAGCAGAGTAAACACACAGAGAGGAAAGGGAACTATAAGCTCCCCAGAAAGTCTAGAAGTAAATACGACGCGGAGATCCACAGAAGCGCGGGAGGAAGATCGAGCAGGAAGTGGTTTCCGTGGGAGGCAGAATTAAAGGCAGTGTTCTGTGTTTTACTGACTATATGCTAATCGGTTTTTGTTTTGTGTTGGGCGGGTGTGGGAAAGACACGCAACTACGAGGGAATCAAAACCCTGGGGAAGCTAGATAAGCCTTCCATCCTTTAATTATAATATGCAACTACCAAAATCAGGACACAGGACACCAATAGGCCAAATGTCATGAGGAGGAGACAGGGCTTTGTGGTAGATGCCTGGGAGAAAACATCTATCAGAGAAGGAGCAAAGTCTATGTGACAGACATAAACAACCCCAGTGGAAAGACAGTGTCAAAAGAAAAGACGTGCAACCCTTGTGGCTAGCACCACGTCTAATCTTCTAAAACGGAAATAATTTTTATGGGTAAGTGACTCAGCCAGTCAAGCGCTGCACAAGCAAGTGTGTGTGTGTGTGTGTGTGTGTGTGTGTGTGTGTGTGTGTGTGTGTAGTGTTTGCCTGCAATCCCGGTGCTAAAGAGGTGGAGAGAGGACCCACTTTGTGTTTGTTATATATAAATATATCTCCTAGACAATTTCATACTGGTTTTCTGGGTTAGATGAAATACTACATGAAGTGGAAATTCTAATTTCTCTGGAAAGTTAGTTATGTCAAATGATCTTTTGCTGGGGCACAGAGGTGAAAGGATGTCTTGTTAAAGCAAACGCTTGAAAGATTGTTTTCCTGAAGCAGACACATGGTGAAAGGATGCTTTGATAGAGCAAATGTAGTTCCAGGGAAATGTTAGTGGTTCCCCCAAAAAACACAGGAGCCAATCTGATGGGGCTCACAGCAGGGTCTTTATTCTATTCAAGTCAGCTCTCCTCCCTCCCCGGCCCCCAAACACATCACCATTGGTGGTAGGGGAGCCCAGAATGTCTATGGGGCGGGGGAGTACGTGTGCAAGCATCTAGTTGGAAAGCTATCGTGGCCTTTAACATGACTGGCTGGTGCTGGGAGTCCTATCATAAACTTAATTTCTGCTTCCCTTCCCATTGGTGGTTGTTAGGCAGGGGGTGGGGCTTGTAACCTGGAGGTGCAAGTTTGCTGGGAATAACCTGGAGATGCTGGTCTTGTTGAGGGTGTAACCTGGAGACGCTGGTCTTTTTGGGGATTAGCCTAGAGACTGGAGCTAGGCTCAGGTTTTGTTGGAGGGTCAACTTGAAAACTGTTGGGGTTTAAATCTCGGCCCACATCCAGACAAAGCACACCAAGCCAACATGGTTCCACGTGGAAAGGTTTAATGAGAACAGAAGAGTAGAAGAGGGGAGAAGTAAAGGAGGCCAGCCATGAGCACGTGGAGAGGGAAGGGGACGATGAGGAGAGCAGGGAAGAAGAAAGAGCAAGAGAAAGGAAGAGGAGGGGCAAGCAGCCCCCTTTATAGTCAGGCACAGCTGGCTGTTGCCAGGCAACTGTGTGGGGGTGCATATCCGGCTGTTGCCAGGTAGCTGTGGGGGTGGAGCTTAGACAGAATACCAACAGAAACTGATGCTAGGTACCAGCCTGTTAGTTTACCTGAGTTCCAACTTAGGTCAGGTTCTCTAAAATGGAGTCTGAACTTAAAAGATTTGGCATCTCACAAACACGTGGAAGGACCTATGATGAAGGAGTATAAATATAACCCCACAGACAGTGAGGGACGAGCACTGAGCCTTGGCTTGGCTTGCTCCGTCTCATTCTTCTTTACTAACGACGATCATGTATTGGTTTTGCCTTACGTGGCCTTGTTGAGTTCAACTTGTGGTAACGCCACCATTGGGAGAACTTGCCTAAGCACTGCTCACGAGGTTCCTGCAGCACCTTGCTGCTTCAGCAGCCTCACCTCAGGCTGGTTGGTGAGCCTGGCAGTTTCTACAGGATTGAACTACAGCTGCCTGGTGTCTGCCTGCCTAGAGGACCGGTCCGCAGCTGCTGAACGTACTTGGTGTTTGCTACAGGACTGAACAGCTGCCCAAGAAGATAGAACTGTTGCTAAACAGGTCCACTTCCCCCATATCCTAATAACTTTTCTCTCCCACTACCTCTGCTGGGTGGTGAACTAGGGGTTGAACCCTTATTAAAAGTAGGTTGCGGGCTGGAGAGATGACTCAGTGGTTAAGAGCACCGGCTGCGGGGTTGGGGATTTAGCTCAGGGGTAGAGCGCTTGCCCTGGGTTTGGTCCTCAGCGCCGGAGGGTGGGGGGGAGAAGAGCACCGGCTGCTGCTCTTCCAGAGGTCCTGAGTTCAATTCCCAGCAACCAAATGGTGGCTCATCAACCATCTGTAATGAGATCTGATGCCCTCTTCTGGTGTGTCTGAAGATAGCGACAGTGTACTCACATACATAAAATAAATTTAAAAAGGGGTTGGGGATTTAGCTCAGTGGTAGGCGCTTGCAAGGCCCTGGGTTCGGGTCCCCAGCTCTGGAAAAAAAAAAAATAGGTTCAAAAATATTTATGCCTGTAAACACATGGCTTTTCCAGGATAGGAGGCTTCATTATAAGAGCAGATGCCCAGATGTCTTAAGCCAGTCTCTTGTCTCCAAATGAGCGGCTGGAGACACAGGGGAGAACTGGTCCCCCAAAGCAGAACATTAGAAACAACTGCCTCTGCTTTCTCTAAACCCGAGTCCTAAAACGCCCCGTGTCTTTGCTTTCCTGCTGATCTCCCTCTTTTTGTTTTTATTTTATTTTATTTATTGTTTGTTTGTTTGACAGCCCTAGTTGTCCTGGAACTCGTTCTGAAGACCAGGCTCCACTCAAACTCAGATCTGCCTGCCTGAGTGCTGGGATTAATGGCCGAAACCGCCGCTTAGCAGAGGCGGTTTTGTTAGTTTTATATGCGTGAATGTTTTGCCTGAATGTAAGTCTGCGCATCATGTGCATGCGTGGTGCCCTTGGAGGCCAGAAGAGTAACTAGAGTTAAAGGTGACTGTGAGCCACCAGACGGTTGCTGGGAATGAAGCCCCGCCCCCACGTGTCATCCACCCCACCCACTCCCCATCCGCCCCTACCCCTCCATAGGGATAATGTTATTGTGCACTTTGTAAATGTTATTCCTATGTTATTCAAACGCTGATTTCCTTGTCCCCATATCTGTTTGCAATCCTTATTCTGAAAATATCCTGCCTCGCTGAAGTGTAAACATTGTTCTCTAATTATTCCTTGATTGTTCAACAAAGAAGCTGATCAGCCAATGACTGGGGAGGGGAGGAGATCAGGGCTGGACTTCCTCCCAGCCGGGGGACTGGGGAAGAAAGAGGAAAGGGGATTTGCCCTAAGGCTAGATAGAGTCCAGGAAATAACTGAGAAGACACCTTGAGCCGAGAAAGCCATAAAATGCAAGTATCTTGGGAATTTTGTCTGGGAAGTAGCTTAGAGAATTAGAGTAATACTGCTCAGTTGTTGTGCCCTTAAAGCTCATAAAATAAATATAATAGTCCAGTCTTTATTATTTGAGAGCTAGCTGGGTTAAGAGGAAAACTGACACATTTATAAAAATGCAACTAATGTCCTCCCCCCAACTCACTCCACACCCAAGACAGGGTTTCTCTGTGTAGCCCTGACTGTCCTGGAACTCACTCTGTAGTCCTGGCCGACTACTCTGCCTCCTAAGTGCTGGGATTAAAGGCCTGTGCCACCAATGTAAGGTTTTATTAAGGTTGGACGTGTAAACTAATATCACAGCTGGAGAGATGGCTCAGCAGTGAAGAGCACTGAGCGCTCTTCCAGAGGTCCTGAGTTCAATTCCCAGCAACCACATGGTGGCTCACAACCATCTGTAATGGGATTTGATTTCTTCGTCCAGTGTGCATGAAGACAGAACACTCATATATATTAAAAAGATAGATGATAGATAAAAATAATTGATATATGTGCTCTTTAAAGGTCTTTGTTGTGTTGTTTTCTTTTCACAGTGAGACTGATAGATAAAGGCCCAACAAACACTGACATTCACAGTCTTGGTTTTTACGGAGATCTCTTTGGGAGTATATGTATGTATACGATGTGGAGTGTGCTTATGTGTTTTGTGTCATTTACTCTATGCCAAATCAACTAGTAAGTGCTTGTGTAAGCTGAAGTTGTTACATTGGCCCAGTAACAAGACTAAACCTTTAAGAGGAAAGGTCCCAACTACAGTGGCCTCCACAGGCTAGGGTTGGTTTCCTGTCCATTCTGCCAGGGAAACAATAATGGCAAGAGTCTAAAGAGTATTTAATTAATGTGACAACTTTGGTAGAACGCATAGAGGCGGTGACATCCTGGATCTGCCTTTGGGGATTAACACAGATTTAACTAACACAAGCATCTAAATTTATACTTAGAAAAAACTTAGTTTAAAAAACATGACTTATAATCGTACAGTTCTGGTCAAGATCTGGTTTCCTAGATCTTGGCTTCTAGTTCTGGGACACAGCCCAACTGCCTGAGGCTATAAATTAAGTTTAAGAGACAATGGCTCCTGCTTCAGCTAAGAGGGTTCCCTGTCAAATAACTGTTCTCTTCTGAGATGCTGAACTTCATTTCATGCGTTAAGAAAATGACTTATGGGGTTGGAGAGGTGGCTCAGTGGTTAAGAGCACTGACTCCTCTTCCAGAGGCCCTGAGTTCAATTCCCAGCAACCACATGGTGGCTCACAACCATCTGTAATGGGATCTGATGCCCTCTTCTGGTGTGTCTGAAGACAGCTACAATGTACTTATATATAATAAATAAATCTTTAAAATATTTAACAAAAGAAAATGACTTACCTCTGTGTTTTTAGGTGTGTGTGTGTGTCTGTCTGTCTGTCTGTCTGTCTGTGTAAATATAAGTATTTTAAGATGTTATAGCTGGGGGTTGGGGATTTAGCTCAGTGGTAGAGCGCTTGCCTAGGAAGCGCAAGGCCCTGGGTTCGGTCCCCAGCTCCGGGGGGAAAAAAAAAAAAGATGTTATAGCTGAGTGATGGTAGTGCACACCTTTGATCCCAGCACTGGGGAAGTAGAGGCAGTTGGATCTCTGTGAGTTCAAGGCCAGCATGATCTACAGAGCTAGTTCTAGGACAGCCAGAGCTACACAAAGAAACCCCGTCTCAGGAAAAACAAAAACAGACAAACAAAAAAGAAAATTTAAAGATATTTTCCCTATTACTACTTATTTTATTTTAGTAATTTTGAGACAAGGATGTCCTGGAACTCTGTATGTAGACCAGGCTGTGTAGGAACTCAGGGGTTCTCTGTCTCTGTCTTCCAAGTGCCGGGGTTAAAGGTATGAGACACCATGCCAGACTCCTTCTACTAAGAAGCAAAGAATCTGGCAGCGGTGGTTTGACTGTGCTTGGCTGTTGGCAAGTGGCACTGTTAGGAGGTGTGCTCTTGTTGGAGGAAGTGCATCACTGTGGGGGTTGGCTTTGAAGTTCCACCCAGTGCCATAGAGTTCCCTCCTAGCTGCCCCAGAGACAGTCTTCTCCTGGTTGCCTTCAGTACAAGATGTAGAACCCTCAGCTCCCCCTGCACCATGCCTGCCTGGATGCTGCCATGCTTCCCGCCGTGATGATAATGGACTGAACCTCTGAAACTGTAAGCCAGCCCCAATTAAATGTTGTCCTTTATAAGAGTTGCCTTGGTCATGGTGTCTCTTCACAGCAATGAAAACTTTAAGACACTGGGGCTAGACAGATGTTTCAGCTGTGCTGGAGAGGTCCTCAGTGGTTGAGAACATCAGAGGCTCCTTAAGAGGACAGACAAACAAACAGCAGCCTTGAGTGGCCTACAACCTTCTGCAACTCCAGTTCCAGAGGACCCGACACTGTCTTCTGATTTGAACAAGCACTGCATGCATAGACAGATGGGTCTGTGCATACTTTTAGACCCGTACACATAAAATAAAAACAGATGAGGTCTCGAAAGAAAAAAAGAAAGAAAGAAAAGGAAATAAAAAGAAAAAGAAAATAGGGGGCTGGAGAGATGGCTCAGCGGTTAAGAGCACCGACTGCTCTTCCAGAGGTCCTGAGTTCAATTCCCAGCAACTACATGGTGGCTCACAACCATCTGTAATGGAATCTGATGCCCTCTTCTGGTGTGTCTGTAGACAGCATACTCACATAAAATAAATAAATTTAAAAAAGAAAAGGAAAGAAAAAAGAAATAAAAAAAGAAAAGAAAATAGGCCTTTCAAGGGCCATATCTTAGGCACATGAGTATTAAGATACATCAAACTAATGGTGGTAAAGGCCCTATAACGTGCTCAGATATTTAACAGACTTTTAACTCCATTTACTCCAGCTACAGACACTCAAAAAGATTTGGGATAAATCTTATCCAAACCAGAAGATATCAATCTCTTAACAACAGCATTCATGTTAAGTGCGTAACACCTTCAATGCTGGTGCTTCCTTATCGAGTGGGTATTTAAGGACTCTAACAGTATAATTAACCAGGATTAAAAAAACTAATTAAGGGCTGGGAAGACAGCTCGGGTTAAGGGCACTGGCTGCTCTTCCAAAGAACCAAGGTGATTTCCCAGCATCTACACGGTGGCTTACAAGCATCTCTAACTTTACTTGAAGGAGATCTGACATGGTCTTCTGTTGTTGTAAAATATAAAAAATAAAAAAAGTATGGTTGTCCGTGGTGGCCCAGACCAGCCGCCCCACACTCCATTACACTTAAATCTACACATGAAAGAACACACAACACAGTAACCTTTGACCCAATTGATAAGATGTAATTGCCCATCTAAACATACAAAGCCCTGTACACATTCATCCCTTAAAACCATTTGTAACGGGGTTGGGGATTTAGCTCAGTGGTAGAGCGCAAGGCCCTGGGTTCGGTCCCCAACTCCGGAAAAAAGAACCAAAAAAACAAACAAACAAAAAAAAACCATTTGTAACAACCTGTAAAGGTACAGAGTGGAATCTTTTTTTTTTTTTTTGGTTCTTTTTTTCGGAGCTGGGGGACCAAATCAGGGCCTTGCGCCTCCTAAACAAGTTTAGAGTGGAATCTTAACGTCACCCGCCATATTGTCCTGCCACTGCTTCTCTCCCTCTCCCTCTCGTCACTCCCTCCTTTCCGTTCCAGTCTCCTCCTCTTCCTTCAAACCTTTCTCCCGCCCATCCTTCCTTCTCATCCAATGACAGGCCTCCTTCTATCTTGTACCTGCCTCACTTGTGACATCATCCCACAGTCTTCTGACAGCCAAGGGCACCAACCAGGCTTGCATACGTGCACATAAATGCAAAATAATAAAATTAAAACAAACGATATTTGTATTTTGCTTATATAAAAAGTAGATGACACCGAAGAGGGTCGAAGCTTTTTGGAACTCCTATAAAAGTAGGTTTTGAAAAATCGAAGCCTACATGACACTACACTGTCTCCTAGGGTCTCATTTCCATTTCTTTAAAACCTTTTAAAATGTATTATTCTGCCGGGCAGTGGTGACACAGGCTTTTAATCCCAGCACTCGGGAGGCAGAGACAAGTGATCTCTGTGGGTTTGAGGCCAGCCTGGTCTACAGAGTGAGTTTCACACAGAGAAACACTGTCTTCAAACAAATGTCACCTTGACTTACAATTTTCTTTCTTCTGTTACTAGGAAAGCCCCATCCAACTGTTACCACGTTGGAGCATGGAATTTGGAGTGACCTAGACCTGTGTTCAAGGCCTGTGTTCCATGGTCAATCATATTTGGCTTTAGAATAATCTCTTCCATTCCCTTTGAGGTCAAAATTGTGGGATTTTTGTTGTTGTTGTTTTTGGGTTTTTTTTTTTTTTTTTTTTTTTTTTTTGGTTTTGGTTTTTGTTTTTCCCATCAGAGAAAGGAAGGAGGGAGAGACAGGGTTAAATGCACATGCTACTATTGAAGAGGACCCTGGTGTGGGTCCTAGTATCTACAAGGCAGCTTACAACTGGTTGTAACTCCAGTTCCAGAGGATCTGAAGCCCCCCTCTTGCCTGTACGGGCACTTCATGCACAGGTGCACAGATATGCATGCAGACAAAGCACAAGCACACATAAAACTTTAATAAATAAACCTTTAAAAAAAAGAAAGAAAGTGCTCCTAGAATTTCATAAAGGAAAGAAAAAAAAAAAAAAAAAAAAGACCAAGAACAAGATGAGCTAAAAATCGAGACAGCTTAGAGAAAATGAACCCTAAAGCCACACCACAGCCAAATATGTCTGCTCCTCTAGGCTGCAAGGAGACACTGGGTTCCTTCAGAAAACTGGAATCATGCAAAAAGTTTGCCACATGCTCTGCTGTCTGCTTATGAAGGTCCAAGAAGACAGGCAGTAGCAGGGGGAAGCACTACATACTACCCTAGGTAGGGAATTAATGCTCACATAACCGCAGGTGTGGCTCTCCAGCCACGGATAGGAATAGTTGCACGCGGCCGTCACTCTCAGACCCACCATCTTTGTCAAGCCATCCAGCTTGTCCGAGCAGCTCTACTTTTGCTTTCCTTCCCCATTTCTTTGGAATACTGGCCAAAGCTTACTCACTTTGGGAATTCCTTGCTCTTTCCCTGGAGTTTCCTCCACCCACCCTCTTGCAATATCTTGTGGGCTTCTCTCTTCCTCTTGGTCCTCTTCATTCTCCAAGTGACCTCCAGATTCAGTTTGCCTGCCCTGAGGCTCTATTTTATACTTTTTATAAGATTGTCCCAGAATTTCTTTCTGATTTGATTCTTAAATCCTTTTATGCTTGAGACTACGACCCAAGATGAGATTCCCCAAAGTTTGTGATGATGTGGCAACCACAAAGGGACCCTAAAGAAGCTACTCAGAGGGTAAAAGGGGTGACAAGTCCAGGACCTTAGAAGCCATTCAGGCAGGACCTTACACAGTGACTTTAGCCACTCACTATAATAGCTTTCTTAAAGGAGATCCTAGCTTTCTCACTTGAATCTGGCCTTGGAAACCATAGGGGAAAAGACTAAGGAGAAGCCAGATAAGTTAGACATGGTCTGGTGCCCCTGAGTGCCGACTGAGGGACTCTGGTGTTCTTCGTTCTTGGTATTCAGACTACGGTTTGCAATGCTCAGATGTTTGTATAAACTCATGGCTGTTCCCAGCTGGATGAAATCTTTCAAAGGAAAAAGAGACAGGGAAAAAAATATTTGCACTGGGATGGCTTAACATGGGTATAGTGTTGTCTAATTGTTTAGAGTGTCGAAAGATTGGAAACACCTGTTCATATTGAGCTTCTAAGTGGCTGAGCATGGTTGCCAGGTTAAGTTTTTCCTCTTTCCTGCCCTGGCTGAGGACCAGCGTTCAGTTCCCAGCACCCAACTCAAGAAGCCTACAACTTCCAATAACTCCAACTCCTCACGATCAGCCACGCTCCAACGGCACCTGCAATACACGTGGCGAGCGCGCGCGCGCGCGCGCGCGCACACACACACACACACACACACACACACACACTGTGGTACATACACATAAATGAAAATATTTCAAAATATATAAGCAAATATAGAGAGTATTGTCTTATAGACAATTGCACTAGGCTCCGCCCAACAGCTACCTAGCAACAGCTTGCGTCATCACGCGTCTAGGCGTGAGCCAGGTGCAACAGCGTATAAAAGGACCGCTTGCTAGCCCAGCCCCACTTCCTCCTCTTTTCTCTTCCAGTGTGATCCCGGCCGGCCTCTCTTTCTCTTTTTCTCCCCTTCTGTCCTCTGTCCCCTTCCTCCCTTTCTCTGCCTCCCTCTCCTTTTCCAGGTCCCTGCTCCCCTTCCTTCCTACAATAAACCTCCTTTTATACTAGGCCTGTCGCATGCCATCATTTCTCAGAAGACACCTCGGGAGCAGAATAAGTAGGGATTCTGAGATCGAGTCGCAGCTGCTGAGTCCCCGCAGTACCGGGTGGCGGAAGGGAAAGGAAACGTCAGACAGGATCTTGAGAGAACTCTCTACCGCCATCTAGAGGACTACGCGGGAATCATTTGCCTCTGCTGGGAAAGCTTCAGTCTTAGGATTCTGTTACAGTTGGTCCAACACTTAGGAAGTATTAAAATATTAAGTGGTCATCTGAGGAGATGGCTCGGGAGATAAAGGCGTTTGCTGCTAAGCCTCCTGACCTGAGTTCAATCCCTGGAATCCACGTACAGAACTGACTCCGGAAAATTGTCCTCTCTTGTTCTCTACACACACACACACACACACACACACACACACACACACACACTCACACACACACTACATAATGGTTTAGAGCTAAGATGGCAACTTTTTATAAGATGGCAGCCAAACAATTTTAGGTTGCATTTCTTCCTTGTGTGTTTTTTATGTGTGGACCCAGTACTTTAATGCTTTGGTAGATATCGGAGGGCAACTTTTGGGCTTCAGTTCTCTCCTTCCACCATGAAGGGTTCTGGGGATCAAACTCAAATTGTCAAGGCTTGACAGCAACTGCCTTCCCCTGCTGCTGAGCCCATCTTGCTGGCTCATAAAATAATGAACATAGTTTACCATGTTGAAAAAGAAATAAAATTTCAATTTAATGAGCTCATTCTCTTTGCTTCTTTAACCCTTGGTTTCCAGACTGGCTGATTGCTTCTAAGTACTACCTAGTATTATGTGTTTTTTTCCAGAACATTCCAGACCCCATTTTCTCAGAGACCCAAAGACTGAACAGCAGTGATACTTTGAGGGAGGCGAAAGAAGCAGGGTAGAGTTGTGCTTCTGACATCAAAGGCTTTGCAGTCTGAGAGAAGGTGTGGGGGAGGGGCGGCGTCTGTGGAAAATGGCAGTTGGTCATCAAGAGATGAGATCTAGATCTCCGGGGACCCAAACGAAGTCAGCTCACATGTGTGTAAACTGACATTTCTGTGTCCTAGACCAAGGGAGACGAGCAGACATGCAGGCAAACAGCCGGTGGGGACACATCCTTGGGAAGCCATAGGGAGGACAAGCTCCCAGGGCAGTGAGGAGGGGCCCTTGGAAATCCACTGGGACACAGTCAGAGGAGCCAGGGGAATGGTGTGTCCTGTTTTCTGCATTTTAACACAAACCGTATACAGCTATAGCGGATGCAGTGCTGGTAAATACTGGTGGATGTCAAGGGTCAAGTACTCTGTTTGCTTGTTTGTTTCTTTGAGACAGGGTTTCTCTGTGTCACCCTGGCTGTCCTGAAACTCACTCTGTAGACCAGGCTGGCCTTGAACTCGGAGATCCACCTGTCTCTATATTCTAAATTTATAAGTACAGACCTCATCCTGTTTGTGATGTTGGGTCCAAGGGGTTAATAGTTTAATATTTTTCATATAGAATTAGCATATTTACAATTGAATGTTTTTTCTTTTTAAAAAGATCTCATTTTAAAAATTATGTATATATATGTCTGTGTGGGTTTTTTCCCTCTTTTTAAAAATTATTTTTTGGGGCTGGAGAGATGGCTTAGCAGTTAAGAGCACTGACTACTCTTCCAGAGGTCCTGAGTTCAAATCCCAGCAACCACATGGTGGCTCACAACCATCTGTAATGGGATCCGATGCCCTCTTCTGGTGTGTCTGAAGACAGCTACAGTGTACTCATACATAAAAAAATAAATAAATAAATCTTTAAAAAAATAAATAATAAAAATTATTTTTTACTTTATATACATCCATGTTTTGCCTGCTTGTATGTCTGTATGAAGGTGTGAGGTTCCCTGGAGTCTCAGGCAGCTACGAATCGAACCCAGTCCTCTGAAAGAGTAACCAGTGCTCCCAACCACTGAGCCATCTCTCCAGCCCTTGGGTATTTTCATTTTCTCCTTTTTCCTTTATATTTTTGAGACAAGGTCACTCTATGTAGCTCTGACTGTCCTAGATCTCACTGTGTAAGTTAGGCTGGCCTTGAACTCACAGAGATCTGCCTGCCTCTGCCTTCCAAGTGCTGGGATAAGATTATATGTAGTTTTATACAGGTCTCTGGGACTGTAGTTATGGGTGGTTGTGTGAACTGCCCCGGATGGCAGTGGGGACCAAGCTCAGATCCTCTGCAAGAGCCGTGCATTCCTGACTGATGAGCTGTCTCTCAGCCCCAGTTTGTCTCCCTCTTTGTAAGATATTTTCTAATTCTCTCTCCCCTCCCTCCCCCCCTCTCTCTCTCTCTGTGTGTGTGTGTGTGTGTGTGTGTGTGTGTGTGTGTGTGTGTGTGCAAGAGCTCACAGAGCCCAGAAGAGGGTATTGGAGCTGGAGTTACATGTGGCCGTGACCCTCCCAAAGTGGATGCTGGGAACTGAACTCAGGTCCTCTGCAAGAGACTCTTAGCTACCGTCTCACCTCTCTGGCCATCCCCTCTCTTTTCCACTGTCACAGATACACAGGTAATATTTACATGAGGAAATAGTTCTGCACCTTTTTCTTTAAAACAAGGTCTCCTGGGCTGGAGAGATGGCTCAGTGGTTAAGAGCACTGACTGCTCTCCCAGAGGTCCTGAGTTCAAATCCCAGCAACCACATGGTGGCTCACAACCATCTGAAATGGGATCTGATGCTCTCTTCTGGTGTGTCTGAAGACAGCGACAGTGTACTCATATAAGTAAATTAAAAAAAAACAAAAACAAAGCAACAACAACAAAACAGCCCAGGCTGGTCTCCAACTTACCATGTAGCCTAGGCTGGCCCTGACCCTGCTACCTCTACCTTTCTAGTACTGGGATGGCAGGTGTGCAGCATAACACCAGGCTCAAGATCTTTCATTGCTTCGCCTGTTAACACTTTAAAGACAGGCACTGTGATCCTAAGTGAAAGGACACCCTATGAGAAGCGAAGCTCTGAGAGTACCTGGTGCTCACCCTGAGAACACCAGGAATGCACCCCGACAGCACCAGGGTCTCACCCCAGAGCACTGGTGTTGACCTTGAGAGCACGGGGGCTCACCCCAGGCACCTGTGACTCTGTCCCTATGGCCTGTGTTACTTTTTTGTTACTGCTGTGGCAAAATAAAGGAGAATAACTTTTGGAAGTTATTCTTCTGGAGGGCAAATGGGTCATAATGGCAAGAGCAAGGTGGGTGAGATAGCCAATCACAGTGTTCACAGTCAGGTAGCACGAGAGAGTCCTGATTTGGGGGTGCTCTGCTTCCCTCTCTATCCTGACTTACAGCTAGCAGTTTCTCACCCACTCAGCATCTTCTGGGGTTCTAAGATAGATGGCATCTTTGATTTTTGTTTTTCAAGAAAGGGTTTTTGTCTTGGAATTCATTCTGTAGACTAGGCTGGCTTAGAACTCAGAGGTCTGCCTGCTTGGATGAAAGGCATGTACCACCAAGCCCTGCTTTGGTTGAGACCCTTTGAAAGTTCAAAGAACCTGTTTTAGAACCTCACTGGTCTGCCTGCTGGGATGTCCTGCCATCCCCAGGGAGAGGTGCTCTCAGGGAGAAAACGCTGTAGAGAATAGGCGGCGGCTGCCTGCCTCGCTCAAAGACAGATAGGCACAGTGCTTTCAGAGGCTCCCTCGAGAGTGTGATTTATCACATCGGAAAGGACACAGAGAAAAAGACAAGGGGCTGGTGGGACAGGAACCAATTCTTCAAGAGACAGTCGGGTGTGGCCAAGATGGAGAGGCTGGCTAAATTGATCTTTGAGGTGACAGAGGAGCAGGGGTAGGGCTGGAGAACTAGGAAGGGATCTAAAAGGATGTCTGCACAATCAATCCCAGTAGGAGGTACGTGGTTCTGCTGTGGAAGGAAACTGTATATATAAAAAGGACGACATAACAGCTCCATGGTGTGGTTAAGGGGAAGATTTTTACTGTAGGTGAGAGAGAGAGAGAGAGAGAGAGAGAGAGAGAGAGGAGAGAGCTGGGAGAGAGAGAGGTAGAATTGAACATGTAAATTGCCAGTAGAGATGGGAGGAGGGAGACCAGGAGAGCGTGTGCAGAAAAGAGCAAAAGAGTGGAGGTCAAAAAGTTCTTGAGCAATGGTGGCTTTTGTCTGCCAGAATTTGGAGAAATAGACTTTTCTTTGGATCTGACAGAAATGGCCCGTTCCTAGGAAGCTGTACACAGAGGACAAATGAGAGGAAGACAAGAACAGAGAGAGAGAGAGAGAGAGAGAGAGAGAGAGAGAGAGAGAGAGAGAGAGAGAGAGAGAGAGAGAGAACCAAAATAGCAGGGTTATAAAGAGATTGGGGGGTGGGCTGGAGAGTGGTTAAGAGCACTGACTGCTGTTCGAGGTCCTGAGTTCAAATCCTAGCAACCACATGGTGGCTCACAACTATCTACCTGTGATGGGATCCAATGCCCTCTTCTGGTGTGTCTGAAGAGAGCGACAGGGACTTATGTATAATAAATCTTTGGTAAAAAAAAAAAAACAAATCGGGAAGGGAAACGCATGAGTTGGAGGAAT
Source organism: Rattus rattus (assembly GCF_011064425.1). Classification (NCBI taxonomy): domain Eukaryota; kingdom Metazoa; phylum Chordata; class Mammalia; order Rodentia; family Muridae; genus Rattus; species Rattus rattus. Next base: position 84,255,594 of record NC_046157.1, on the reverse strand, counting down.
TTTGGGTGGAGGGAGAGGCAAAGAGTACTGAGAAGAGTCAGGATGCCAAGATGGACTCTGAAATGTGTGACAGGCACTGGTGATACTCAGGGAACTCAGGGAGCTCGGAGACCAGCATGCACTGGTATACTAATAAACTCCACAGGGTGCTATTTGTCCCCTCTGCCAGAGATAAGGGAAAAGGCTCCTCTTGGCAGAGGGAATCTGGCTCTACGAGTTCCTGAGCAATGGTGGCTTTTGTCTAACTGCCAGAATTTGAAGAAATAGAGTTTCCTTTGGATCTGACAGAAGCCTCGGGTCCCTAGGAAGCTGTACAGAGAGGCAGGAAGTATTCTGATTGCTCTGCGGAATGAAGGTTTAATCTAAGGGAAGCGGTTTAATCTAAGAGAAGCCTTATCTAGAGACTGAGGTCATGGGAGAAAAGTTCCGTGCTGGCATCGTTACGGACTCTATAAGAGGAGGGAGAGAGAAGAGAGGACCAGGAAGATGGCCGCCGTTCAAGCCTGATGATCTGAGTTTGAACCCAGGGGCTCACTTTAAAAAGCCAGAGAAGGTGGTGCGCATCTGCAGTCCCAGTACTCCTGAGGTGTGATGGGAGGCAGAGAAACACCAGCTGAACACTGCCCAGCCAGTCCCGAGGTAGCTTGTGCAGCAGCAGGAAGAGAGACCTCCAGTTTCCCACCAGAAGGGACCCCCTCATTGCGTAGCCTATTGACTGGCTCTTTGTTTTGTTTTGTTTTCCAAGACAGGGTTTCTCTGTGTAGCCCTGGCCTTCTAGGAACTTCCTTTTTAGACCAGGCTGGCCTGAACTCAGAGAGCTCCACCAGCCTCTGCCTCTCAAATCCGGGGATTAGAGGTGTGGTTCACTCCCCCGCACACACACACCCCCAACACACACAACGTGTCCTTTGATCTTTGAGACACCCCCTCCCCCCCGGCAGTGCCATCTTTGGGGGAGGGGGCAATTTGAGGGAAGAAAGGACAAAGGCGTCTCAAGGCCTTGTGGCCTCTGGCCTTGTCAGCCCCTGCTCAGGTTTCGCTGGCCATTGGCTCAGTGGCGCCCCTTCACCCCACGATGCTCAATCCACAGTTTGTAATGTTTTCATAGCTTGGGACTGAGATGCGTTTAACATCCTGGAAAGTTGCAGCGCCCCCTAGTAATTTGTAGACAAGCACATTTGCAGACGCTTCCGAGACATAATGGATCCCCGTCTTTGGTGTTTAAGAATTAGGTGGTTAGGGGCTGGGGATTTAGCTCAGTGGTAGAGCGCTTACCTAGGAAGCGCAAGGCCCTGGGTTCGGTCCCCAGCTCCGAAAAAAAAGAACCAAAAAAAAAAAAAAAAAAGAATTAGGTGGTTAACCATGTCCTATTTATTAGAATAATGTGTACGACGCTGGGTTGGGGGTGGTGGTGGTAGGCAATGGAATTTCTGACAAGAGGGCGGTTGTGAGTTGACAGCGTGCGGAAACACCAAACTGCAAGGCTGCCTCGGCCAGAGAAAAACTGGTGGGGAGGGGCGGTTATGGAGGGGAATCCACCTAATTTTTAGTCAAAATACGGTGTGAGAGTGCTCGGGGTGGTGTGGGGGTGGAGTGGGGGTTAGAGTTTCCGTCCAGCCCAGAGCAGGGGCTGCGCCTGGGGCACTGGAGAACGAGGGCGACAAGGAGCATTCACCGTCCCGGCCTGAGCACCGTTGGCGGAGGGAGAATGAAGGGAGCCAGGCTCGGCATCTCCCTACCCCCACATGGTTATGTGCAGCCACTGCAAAGAGAGCAGAGAACAGGAGACTTTGCGCACCCGCTGGAGAGTGGGCGGGACTAGAGGGGAGGGGATCAGGGTGTGGCCCGACCACCATTCCAACTTCCCTCCTACCTGGTTTATATTCAGGCAAATAGAACCAGTTTTCTTGGGGTCCATGGATAAGAAGAACGCTGTTTTAAGGATAAGGGCGCAGGGCGGGGGTAGAGGGTGGGGGCGGGGTTAGAGCTGAGACATGGTCTAAAAGACCGGCGCTCCAAAGAGGAGCCGCTCTGCCAGGTAATGGAAAGGTATTCCTTTTTCATCAGGAATGAATCACAACTACCCTGGTTAGGAGACAAGCCTGCTTCAGAGCGCTTGGCCAGGACCCATTTACTCTGACTAGAGAGTCCTGGGAAGACAAGGGGAGTGCTGACTTATTATTTGTTTTACATTTATTTATTGTGTGGGAGAGTCAGAGGGGCATGCGGGTGCGCACATGCCACAGCTTGTACCTGTGGAGGTCAGAGACAACCTGTGGTTGTTGATTCTCTCCTTCCACCACGCAGGCCTGGGAATTGAACTCAGGTCTTCAGGCTTGGTAGCAAGCACTTTTACACACATATTGTTTTCCCTCAAAGTCTCACTAAATAGCCAAGGTTGCCCCAAACTTGTGATCCTCCTTTCTCAACTTCCCAAGTTCAAGAATTATAAATATGGGGCTGGAGAGATGGCTCAGTGGTTAAGAGCACTGACTGCTCTCCCAGAGGTCCTGAGTTCAATTCCCAGCAACCACATGGTGGCTCACAACCATCTGTAATGAGATCTGGTGCCCTCTTCTGGCCTGCAGTCACATATGCAGGCAGAATGCTGTACATAAAAATAAAATAAATAAATCTTAAAAAAAAAAGAGAGAGAGAATTATAAATATGGGCTTTTTAATCCTTGGGACAATCTTTTTATTTTTGTTTATTTAAATTTTGAGACCAGGTCTTTTGGCCGACCCAGGCTGACCTCAGATTCACTCTGTAGCTGATTGAACTCCTGATTTTTTTCTGCCCTCATCTCCAGAGTGTTGGGATTAAAATGTGTATCACCACATTGGGGCTTGCTGCAAGCTAGGTAAACACTGGACCAACTGGGTTCCATCCCTAGCCCCTGGAGAAGGAAATAGGGGGTACAGACAGAAGTCACAGCCCCAGCTCCTTGTGGATTTGAACTTGGGTCTGTTGTGTGCTCTAGGTGGGAGGTTCTGTTAGCAACAGGCCTCAGGGTGAATGGGTGTGGGAGCAAGCCAGCTCTCCTGGCCTAACCAGGAGGGGGCAGGTGCCTCACTCACCAAACATGGCCTTGAGCCTTAGGAAACAGTTGATGAAGTTGTCAAAATCCACGATCATGTTGGCATCTGCATATCTAGCAACGACCACTTCAGTCACCCTGTTGTTCATTCTGATGCCTAGGGAGCAGGTGGGAAGACAGTAAGGGTGGGACTCAGGCCCTCGAATAACCCCCCAGCTTCCCTGCCTCTTGGCCACCTGCTTTCTCTATTGCCAAGCGCATCTCGTAGGAGTTCAAGTTCCCTGAGCGGTCTTGATCACACTCTTTGAAGATTTCCTGAAGGCAAATAGGCGTCATCGGGTCCCAGTAGTTGAAAAACTGATTATTGAAGCATGATTGGCTCATAACACCTGCCCAAGACCCTGGAGCCCCGCCACTCTGATCGGCCACTTGAACCTCTAATGTTCCTGCTCTCTACAGGTTAAAGGGTTAATCCAAGCATAGCACAGGATGTTCATATCCTGCCCAGTGCTTTCTCCAGGCTCCCTTCGTGACTATACCAGGCTATACTGGTTACTAACCAGTTTGACTGTGTGTATGTATGTCTCTCCACAGTTCTAATGACTTGTCAGTTCCCACAGCTCTTGGCTCTCCTTCCTTTCTTTCTTCCTTTCTCTCTCTTTTTCTTTCTTTTTTAAAGACTTATTTATTTATTATATGAGTACACTGTAGCTGTCTTCAGACACACCGGAAGAGGACATCAGATCTCATTACAGATGGTTGTGAGCCACCATGTGGTTGCTGGGATTTGAACTCAGGACCTCTGGGAGAGCAGTCAGTGCTCTTAACCACTGAGCCATCTCTCCAGCCCCTCCTGGCTCTTTCTTGAAGGGTCATTTACCATCCATTTCTTGATCTTTTTCCATAGGATATGGAACTCATGAATCCCCAGCTTTCCAGAATCATCTTTCTAGGGAGATTAGTCAAGGATAAGATTAAAGAGGGCATTCTGGGGCCGAGGAAACAGAAGGCTTCCACACAGGCTAGGGGCAAGGCTTGAGGTTACTGAATGCTAACACAGAATTGGGATCTCGAGCTATCCCCAACCCCCGCATTCCTTCCCTATGACCAGGAGGGTACTGAGGTTGGAGAAGAGATGGCCACTTCTGAGTCAGGCTTGGAGGGGGCAGGGGAGAAGATGGGAAACACCCCCGTTAGGCTTGCCACAGGGCACAAAGATACGTCCATGAGGTTGACCATACGGCGACAGACATCCAAGCTAAAGCCCTTCGACTTGAAGGTCTTGACTGTGAGGAAGGGAAGGGGTAGGAAGAAGAGGTGGATGAGTACAGCGGCAAGGAGGCGGGGCGGGAACGGGACCAGATGGGGTGGGAGGAGCCACGAGGGTGTGGTGGACCACTCACATTTACTTGACATCTTGTTGAGAAGTTTTTGTAGGTCATACACATTTACTTGGCTGTCCTAGGAGAAAACAGTTATAATCACCTGCTCTGCCCGTGCGCCCGGTGGCCCTTTAGCTTCTGCCCCTGGCCCTCTTACCTTGTTTGCCAACGTCCCAAACAACTCTACAGAATACTGGTCCAAATCTGCATCAGTGATGGTCTCCTGGGGAGGAGGACGGAGGGAGCCAGTCTTAAAAACACCCTTCATACTTCCAACCCTCCAGCCCAGAGCTTCCTGTTACCTCTTGGAGTTGCTCAAGCATGTTGACGTCATCCAGCAACCTGGGCATAAGAGAGTGAAAGCTTAGGGGTAATGAGGTCAGAGGCTTAAGGTGATCTGGGGAGGGTCCTGTCATTGTATGTGGAGCAGTATCTAATAATACATTAAATCTGGGCCCTGGTTTCATTCCTATTTCTACTACTAATTTAGAGGGGCTGGAGAGATGTCTCAGTGATTAAGACCACTGACTACTCTCCCAGAGGTCCAGAGTTCAATTCCCAGGAAACATATGACGGCTCACAAATTTAGACCTCACATCGTCATGCCTCAGTTTCCATGACATAACATAAGGTTGATGTGAAGGAGGACCAGAATCTGACACCCTGTATCCCCTTGGGAGCTCGGAACCTCGCCAGAGCACGGAACCTCACCGGAGCGAGGCTGGCCCCTCACCAGGTCTCACTGTGTTTCTCTGTGAAGACCCGAAGCAGGAAGTCAGCATCTTTATGAGGCTCAAAGGTGGAGGGGATAATGACGTACTCCCCGGGGGGCAGCCGAAGATGGCTGTTCACCTCCCTCGTGTTGGTGAAGATCTCTGAAAAGCCATGGTCCCGATATTTCAGAAAGAAGTCTTTCTTCAGGTGGATGTCCTGGAGGTCCTGAAACTGTACGTACCCTGGAGGTGGGTACTGGACTAGCATAGGAGAGCAAGGAGAGTGGGCCTCCCTAGGTGAGCCATCTTGTGGGCAGGTTTGATGGTGGGTACCAAGGACCACTGTTGTAGCCTGGACAAACGCCAGTATGGTCTCATCCTTCCCCGACTCCCGCCATTGGGTAATAGGAGTTACCATCCTAACTCAGGGTTCCCCAGAACTTTTCTCTGGATCCCTCCCCTTGCCAATCCATATGTAGCCAGGAGGGGGCTGGATGCCTGCCCTGGAGTAAGCCTGTTGTACCTCCTTTGGGACCTGAAAGAGAAAGAGAGAGAGAGAGAGTCAGATCTGCAATGAAGGGGTTCTGACCATCAGCGAGGTGAGTGTGGATTGTGTGTGTGATCCTCCTGCCTCCGCCTCCCAAATGTTGCTGTTACAAACCTGTGCCACCATGCCCAGTTTTACTCACGGCTGGGGGTAGAGCCCAGGGCTTCTTGCACATGAGTTACAATGCTAGCTCTTGTTTGGTTTGATTCTTTTGGAGACAGGTATCATGTAGACCAGGCTGGCTAACTAGGTAGCTGAACCCAGCCTTGAACTCCTGATCCCTCTGGCTTCTGCAGGTACCTTACCTTTGTTCATGTGTACACACCCACACACAGACACACGACTAAAAAAAATTTAATGTACATGTGTGGTGGTGCACACCTTTGATCCCCTTACATGAAAGGGAGACAGATGTAAATCTCTGCGAGTTCGAGGTCAGCCTGGTCTATGATCTATAGCAAGACCCAGGCTATCTAGGACTACATAGAGAGGCCCTGTAAATTAAATTAAAAACTAGTATTTTCTCCAGATGATGGTTGTGCATGTCTTTAATCCCAGCACCCGGGAGGCAGAGTCAGGCAATCTCTGAGTTTGAGGCCAGCTTGGTCTACAGAGGGAGTTCCAGGACAGCCAGGGCTGCACAGAGAAACCCTGTCTCAAAAACCAAAACAAGCTAGATGTGCTTGTGCACATCTGCAGTCCTACCACTCCTGAGTGAGATGACCGTGAGGACAGCAGAAACACCGGCTGCTCACAGACCTACCCGTCTGGGACAGCCATAACACGACAGGAGCAAAGAGAGACTGCCACCCAACAAGGTAGCGAGTGAGAACTGACTCAAACACACATGCATTGATGACAGAGAAAAGGGGGCAGAGGAGAGAAGGCTTAGACGTGGTGTGCACACTTACAATTCCAACATTTGGCAGAAGCAGGAGGGTGGGGAGTTCAAAGCCAACCTTGGCAACATGGCAAGGACAAGGCTAGCCTAGGCTACATGAAGCCCTGTCTCAAAAAAAAAAAATAGAGCCCTGGCTTTTCTCACCCTACTCTTCAGTAGGTCGTGACCCAGCAGGAAAGCCCACCACCAGACACCAAGCAGATGCCTTTGCTGTCTGCTGTGATGTCAGAGAGGTGGGGTTAGTGGACCTCTTCTGTGGATAAATTAGCCTGTCTGTGGTATTCAGTTATCCCAACAGGAACAGGGTAGGGTGGAGAACCCACAGCACAGGCTATCAACACCCTGGTTTATCTTATTTTGAGACAGGATCTCACGGTCCAGACCAGGCCGGCATGCGACTCATGACAACCCTCCAGCCTCTGCCGCTTGAAATGCTAAGATTACAGACAGGCCACCACACAGCACATAGCACATTTATCCTGGCAGGTATGCTGGGGTACTGAGGCTGGGTATATCCTCCCTCAGCCTTAAAATTATTTGTTGTTTTTTTTTTCTTAAATTGAGCTTTTTATTACTTAAAAGGCTCCATGTGCATTTAGCTTTCTGACTCTCTGCTGTGTCTTCAGAACTTTTACAATATTTTCCTGCTCCTCAGTAAGGGAGGTTTCATGAGGTTGAGTGTCGTCCTGGTGTAGGGGGCCAAAGTGAGCACTGGCCTCTTAAAAATTCTTTTCCTGGGGTTGGGGATTTAGCTCAGTGGTAGAGCGCTTGCCTAGCAAGTGCAAGGCCCTGGGTTCAGTCCCCAGCTCCGGAAAAAAAAAATTCTTTTCCCATTTGCTTTATCTATGTGAGTGTGTTGCCTGCGTGTTTGTATGTGGGTTCCTGAGGTTGTGAGTCACTCTGTCGGGGCTGGGAATTGAACTCCGGTCCTCGGAAGAGTAGCAAGTGCTCTGGTCCCTTAACCTTGACCTTTTTTTTTTTTTTCATTTTATTTATTCTATGGATGTGTGTCTGTCTATGACACGCGTGTGGAGGTCAGAGGAGTAGGCTGTCTCCTGAGGGAGTAGGCTATTTCCTTTCACTGTGAGGGACTGGGGGACTGAGGCCAGGTTGTCAGGCTTGGAGGCAAATGCCTTTACTCACTGAGCCCTTCTGGCCCCAACCCCTGGACTTCACTAGAAGTCTGTTAAGAAGGCTGTTCTAACCGGATATCCTGACTCACTGCATAGGAGAAACAGCCCCTTGCCCCACTTCCAGTTTTGTCCTCTTGGGATGGCGCCTAGGGTGTCCGTACCCTGGGCGAGCTGTTTACTACTGAGCTCCTGGAGAGCAGCCAGAGGCTCGGCATGCATTAGGATCTTGACCAGTTGTTCCATACTTGTCCATTGTATAAGAGAGTGACTAAATGTGCGTTTTTCGGACCTTGCAAACCATGACTGGTCTTGGAAAATGCAGATTGGGGACTTCCTTTTGGCCCCACTGTAGTGAGCAGTTTTGACGGAGGCCACACTTGGGTGGGGGTGTTGCCGAAGTCTCTTGTGCTCAGGAACCAGGACACCCTCAGTCTCTACCTCTGCCCCTTCAGTGTGTGAGCTTGTGTGGTCCCCTTCCTTCCTCTGCTTTCAGTCTCCTCTTTTTCCCTATGGGCAGTAATAACTAGGATGTACCTAGTCTTTGGGGGGGTAATGCCTGCCACAAAGGAAGTGCTAGTCGGTGTGGTAGGTTTAAAAAATAAAAAGAACAGGGTCAGGGGCTGACGCGATGACTCAGTGGTTAAGAGCACTCTTTGCTCTTATAGGGGGCCTCGGTCTGATTCCCAGCACCCACGTGTGACCCAGAACGATCTGTAACTCCAGCTCCAGTGGATCTGACACTGTTTTCTGATCCCTGTGGGTATCATATCAGGCATATATCTGATACAGAGATGTCCTTGCAGGCAAAATATCTGAGAGAGAGAGAGAGAGAGAGAGAGAGAGAGAGAGAGAGAGAGAGTCAGAGAGACAGAGACCGAGAGGGAGAGGGAGAACAAACATACAGAGGCCCAGGAGAAGCACAAGATACCATCGCTTCAGCAGGGCTGTGCAGCCTTCGGGGTGCCTCACATTCACAGGGGTCTTAAGAGGTGAAGCACACATCTCTGAGTTCAAAGCTAGCCTGGTCTTTAGAGCAAGTTCCAGTTAAGGCTACACAGGGAAACAGTGTCTCAAAAACAACGACAGCAACAACAACAACACCCCCCAAAACTGAAAAAAAACACCCCAAAACCAAAACCTAACAACAATAAAAGGAGAGAAAAAGAAAAAGAGGGGAAAAAAGAAAAAGAAAAAGAGACACACCTTTAATCCTAGCACTGGGGAGGTAGAGGCAGGTGGATCTTTGAGTTTGGCGCCAGTCTGGTGTACATGGCAAAGAAGAGGAGGAGGAGGACAGAGAAGAGGAGAGGGAGGAGGAGGAGGAAGAGGAGGAGAGGAGGAGGAGAAGAGGAGGAGAGGAGGGAGAGGAGGAGGAGGGAGAGGAGGAGGAAGAGGAGGGAGAGGAGGGAGGAGGAGGAGGAGGGGGAGGAGGAGGAGGAGGAGGGGGGGAGGAGGAGGGGGGGGAGGGGGGAGGAGGAGGGAGAGGAGGAGGGGGAGGGGGAGGAGCCACAGGGGAAGCACGTGGGGGGCACACCGAGAAGACGACGAAGCCTATGGTGAGCAGCTGGGGCCCCTCCCGAGCATGTCTCCAGTTCTTCTGCATCAGCGCCAACAGACAGGTGCAAACCATTTCGCTTTTGTCAGAGCTATCCTCTGGATCATCCGATTCTGGGAGAGAGATCCTAAACTGGGGGTTGCTCCAGAACGTCTCTGTGGAAGATGCAGGTCAAGGTGGCTGTGCCAGGTCAGGGCTTTCTGTCTTTAACTGGGTCCTTTTGGGGTGCACTGGGATTCCAACCATGTATCTGCCTGGGTTCCTGAGGGCTGTGGTACTTGACTGACTCTGTCCTCATCCACCCTGACTCTATGACCTCCTGCCCAGGCCTCCTTTCCAGGTTGCCCTCACCCACCGGGGTAGTTTCTGCAGCCCCCTGCAGTGCTCCCCCTTCGCCAGCTGCCCTCAAAGAAGGTTGTGTGCCAGCAGCTCTTGTAATCCCCGGAGGAGAGCGCGTCCGGGGTGAGGTTGCAGATCTCCAGCAATGTAAAGTTGCTCATGAAGTCTTCATAGGACATCCTGGGGCGGGAGCACAGACAGCTGTAGGTACACTCCAAGTCACACCTCCAGGTCTGACTGTGGAGGGACCCTAGGACCTCCTCATCCGGGGCACACAACAGAGGAGAAGATCATCTGAGGGTTGCCTGTGGGGAGGCTGAGGCCCCTCCAAGCCACACTGACCAGAACTCCCCGTCTTCCTTCTTGTGCAGCAGCTGCATCTGAACTTCCGGCATCACCTCTTCCCACTCCTTGGCTCTGCAGAGAGAAAACGGTGGGCAGGAAGGGTAGCTACCTCTCCCAGTTCTTATAAAACCTCGCACGCAGCACTGGGGACAAGGGTTGGCTCTGCTGTGACACTGGCTTCCATGGGGGACCCTACTTGTGTTTTTGTCCCCTTCTCTCTGGTCAAAGCCCCTACTTGTCACTCCAGGCTCCATTCCACTCAATCCTGCCCCAGGGGTTCTGGATTCGAATTAGCGTTTCCAACTTGTCTCTGTAGTAAACCTGGGGAGAGAGGCATGAATGCTCAGGACACCTGTCAGGGGTGGCTCTCACACACCCCTGACTCTCACGGGAGGCCATTTGCCTGTACTCACATCTTGTAGGCCGGTGACTGCATAAGCGTGACCTTTCACCAGCATATTATGGGCCATTTTTTCCACATCGTCACTGTTGGTGGCCTACGGGAAAGAAGGGAAAGCGAGATCAGGCCTGGAAATCCTAAGAGAGCCGTTGTTTTATGTGACTCATAACACACATATCCTGTATACGGGGAGGGGGCATGTGCATGTCTAATACAACATAGAGGCTCTCAAATCTTCAAAATCTCTATCCAACGATTCTTTAAGTCCTGATTCTCCTGCCTCAGCCTCCTGAGGGTTTATAGACACGAGACAGTACAACATACACACACACACACACACACACACACACACACACACACACACACACACACACACACACACACGCACACACATGGCACACGGCCGGGTGGGTGCATAGAGGGGAGAGAGGAAGGGAGAGGGGGGGAGAGACTAACTGTAGCGGTCACTTGTATGTGTGAGGTGAACGTGAACACACGGGATGGCCAGAGAAAGCCGCTGGGTCTCTTCTCCTATCGCTCTCAGTGTTTTTTAAATAAATGTTTATTTTTATTTTATGTGTACCGGTGTTTTGCTTGCGTGTCTGTACTACACGTGAGCCTGGGGCCCTAGGTGTCCAGAAGAAGGCATTGGATCCCCAGGAATTGGAGTTACAGGTGTTGTAAGCCGCCACATGGGTGCTGGGAACTGAACCCAAGTCCATGGCAAGAACAGCCAATGCTCTTACGCACTGAGCAATCTCCCTGTCTTATATTTTGAAGCGTAATCTCTCACTGCACCTGAAGCTTATCGCTTTGGGATAGGCTTAAAAAAAAAAAAAAAACATTGGTAGGGGCTGGAGAGATGGCTCAGTGGTTAAGAACACTGACTGCTCTTCCAGAGGTCCTGAGTTCAAATCCCAGCAACCACATGTTTGGGGGCTGGTTGGCTCAGTGGTTAAGAGCACTGACTGCTCTTCCAGATGGTCCTGAGTTCAAATCCCAGCAACCACATGGATGGCTCACAACCATCTGTGATGGGATCGGATGCCCTCTTCTGGTGGGTCTGAAGACAGCTACAGTGTACTCATGTAAAATAAATAAAAATAAAATAAACTGTGGGTGAGAGGGATTTGAACTCAGATCTTATGTGGAGAGCAAACACCTACTGAGCCATCTCCCCAGCTCCTGTACTTTAGATCCGGAAGCTGACTCACTGGCGGTAGTACAGGGAGAGCCTATGTGCTCCTAATGCCGATTCCCTCTGTCCATTTCGCAATACTGTACTACGAGCTGGGTGTGGCAGGGTAAGCCTACAGCCCCAGTACTTGGGAGGTGAAGGCAGGCAAGTTTCTGTGAGTTTGAGGCCAGCCTTGTCCACACAGTGACAAAACAAAAACATCCTGCAGAACGCGAGTGCCAGTTTGGATGTAAACTGTACATCTCCCTCTAGCGTTAGAGTTTTGTGTGCGTGTGAGTGTTTTTCCCTGTGTGTGTCTGTGCACTGCGCGTTTACAGTGTCCGTGGAGGCCAGAATGCAGCTTTGGATCCCCTGAGACTGGAGTTACAGATGGCCGTGTGCCGTGTGGGTGCTGGGAATTGAACCCTGGTCCTCTGGAAAAGCAGCCAGTGCTCTTAACCACGGAGCCACCTCTCCAGCTCCTTCTTCTTGGCTTTGTCACTGGTCACCTGGGGGTGGCTGTGCAGCTTTATCACACATGTGGTTTCATGGATCCGTCACCAAAGTGAGGGTATGGGTCACACATCTCTAAAGGGCCAGGTTCCCACATCTTCTCCTCCCTCCCCTGACCATCACTAATACTCCAGGGTGATGCTGTCAACACGAGAAAGTCACACAGAGGCAGATAACGACCCATCTATAGGGGGCGTTGTTGTATCCCATGGTATGTAACAATCAGTTGGTTTAACTTAATTGATTCCCCTGCGGAAAGACAACTAGATTGCTGTTTTCTTTATGATTATGAGTACAGCTTGCCCGACATTTGCGTACAGGTTCTGTGGGAAGGAAGTTCTCCTCTGCCTTTTCAACCAATGCCCTGCCCCCACAACTGCTGTTATATGGAAGGGCTCTGGGTACATTTATTTATTTGAACAAATATTTGTTGAGTGCCTATTGCATGCTGGGAATCGTCTAAAGTCCCAGGGTCCAGTGGTGAATGCATCAAACAAAGGTCACCGCCCTCCTGGAATATTCTCCCTCCTCCCTGGAAATGGTTGAAAACTAAGAAAACTTGCATTGTGAGTTACACAGCGTCCCAGAAAATACCACAGAGAAAGGGGAGACAACTCGGAGGCTATGCCTGCTGGGAACGGCCATTCTGCGCTACAGGCTGACAAGACTTGTTCAAGAAAGGGGCAGCGAGGTGACAAAGTGTTTGGGGAAAGAACCTTGGAGTCGGGGTGGGGAGCAACATTAGGGTCAGAGGCCCAGCATCAAGAGCCAGCTTGGCTTACTTCGATGGAGCAACCCATGAGGGAAGACTTCTCCAAGGCTTTCCTGAGGAGCCTTAGCAGGTTGTGAGGGGGATTCTGGAGCCGAATGCACTGAGCTATGCCGCCTGTGAAGTCTTCCAAACCCTCCATAGTGCTGCCTCCACCCAGCGCTTCGTAGGATCCATTCAGCCTGCAGGCAGATAGGGCGCTGTTAGGAGATGCGAGTTGGAGCGAGCAGTCGGGCAGGATGGTGGAGGAAGTGAGGCGTGCCTTATCATGGTCTGTCTCCTCCCCTGGTTCAGTTAATGGCCTGGCCCACTTTCCTTGGCAGCCCAGGCCATGAGGCTCAAGGCCAGCCTGGTTCCTGGCCTGGGCAACTTACTTGGCGTAGGCCTTCTCCAGCAGG